>NC_082715.1:78479278-78745754 GCF_030144855.1 Hypanus sabinus | reverse complement strand
CCGATCCCCCAGAGGATCAGTCTCCTCCTCCTCTGATCCCCCAGAGGATCAGTCTCCTCCTCTGATCCCCCAGAGGATCAGTCTCCTCCTCCTCTGATCCCCCAGAGGATCAGTCTGCTCCTCCTCTGATCCCCAGAGGATCAGTCTCCTCCTCTGATCCCCCAGAGGATCAGTCTCCTCCTCTGATCCCCCAGAGGAAAGTCTCCTCCTCTGATCCCCCAGAGGATCAGACTCCTCCTCTGATCCCCCAGAGATCAGTCTCCTCCTCCTCTGATCCCCCAGAGGATCAGTCTCCTCCTCCTCTGATCCCCAAGAGGATCAGTCTCCTCCTCCTCTGATCCCCCAGAGGATCAGACTCCTCCTCTGTCCTCAGAGGATCAGTCTCCTCCTCCTCTGATCCCCAAGAGGATCAGTCTCCTCCTCCTCTGATCCTCCAGAGGATCTGTCTCCTCCTCCTCTGATCCCCAGAGGATCAGTCTCCTCCTCCTCTGATCCCCCAGAGGATCAGTCTCCTCCTCCTATGATCCCCCAGAGGATCAGTCTCCTCCTCTGATCCCCCAGAGGATTACTCTCCTCCTCCTCTGGTCCCCCAGAGGATCAGTCTCCTCCTCCTCTGATCCCCCCAGAGGATCAGTCTCCTCCACCTCTGATCCCCCAGAGGATCAGTCTCCTCCTCCTCTGATCCCCCAGAGGATCAGTCTCCTCCTCCTCTGATCCCCCAGAGGATCAGTCTCCTCCTCCCCTCTGATCCCGCACAGGATCAGTCTCCTCCTCCTCTGATCCTCCAGAGGATCAGCCTCCTCCTCTGATCCCCCAGAGGAATCAGTCTCCTCCTCCTCTGATCCCCAAGAGGATCAGTCTCCTCCTCCTCTGATCCCCCCAGAGGATCAGTCTCCTCCTCCTCTGATCCCCAAGAGGATCAGTCTCCTCCTCCACCGATCCCCCAGAGGATCAGTCTCCTCCTCCTCTGATCCCCCAGAGGATCAGTCTCCTCCTCTGATCTCCCAGAGGAGCAGTCTCCTCCTCTGATCCTCCAGAGGATCAATCTCCTCCTCCTCTGATCCCGCAGAGGATCAGTCTCCTCCTCCTCTGATCCCCCAGAGGATCAGTCTCCTCCTCTGATGCCCCAGAGGATCAGTCTCCTCCTCTGATCCCCCAGAGGAGCAGTCTCCTCCTCCTCTGATCCCCCAGAGGATCAGTCTGCTCCTCCTCTGATCCCCCAGAGGATCAGTCTCCTCCTCTGATCCCCCAGAGGATCAGTCTCCTCCTCTGATCCCCCAGAGGAAAAGTCTCCTCCTCTGATCCCCCAGAGGATCAGACTCCTCCTCTGATCCCCCAGAGGTCTGTCTCCTCCTCCTCTGATCCCCCAGAGGATCAGTCTCCTCCTCCTCTGATCCCCCAGAGGATCAGTCTCCTCCTCCTCTGATCCCCCAGAGGATCAGACTCCTCCTCTGATCCCCCAGAGGAATCAGTCTCCTCCTCCTCTGATCCCCCAGAGGATCAGTCTCCTCCACCTCTGATCTCCCAGAGGATCAGTCTCCTCCACTGATCCCCCAGAGGATCAGTCTCCTCCACCTCTAATCTCCCCAGAGGATCAGTCTCCTCCTCCTCTGATCCCCCAGAGGATCAGTCTCCTCCTCCTCTGATCCCCCAGAGGATCAGTCTCCTCCTCCTCTGATCCCCAGAGGATCAGTCTCCTCCTCCACTGATCCCCCAGAGGATCAGTCTCCTCCTCCTCTGATCCCGCAGAGGATCAGTCTCCTCCTCCTCTTATCCCCCCAGAGGATCAGTCTCCTCCTCCTCTGATCCCCAAGAGGATCAGTCTCCTCCTCCTCTGATCCCCAAGAGGATCAGTCTCCTCTCCTCTGATCCCCCAGAGGATCAGTCTCCTCCTCCTCTGATCCCCAAGAGGATCAGTCTCCTCCTCCACCGATCCCCCAGAGGATCAGTCTCCTCCTCCTCTGATCCCCCAGAGGATCAGTCTCCTCCTCTGATCTCCCAGAGGAGCAGTCTCCTCCTCTGATCCTCAGAGGATCAATCTCCTCCTCCTCTGATCCCGCCAGAGGATCACCCCTCCTCCATCATCTCCTCCTCCTCTGATCCCCCAGAGGATCAGTCTCCTCCTCCTCTGATCCCCCAGAGGATCAGTCTCCTCCTCCTCTGATCCCCCAGAGGATCAGTCTCCTCCTCCTCTGATCCCCCAGAGGATCAGTCTCCTCCTCCTCTGATCCACCAGAGGATCAGTCTCCTCCTCCTCCGATCCCCCAGAGGATCAGTCTCCTCCTCCTCTGATCCCCCAGAGGATCAGTCTCCTCCTCCTCTGATCCCCCAGAGGATCAGTCTCTCTCCTCCTCTGATCCACCAGAGGATCAGTCTCCTCCTCCTCCGATCCCCCAGAGGATCAGTCTCCTCCTCCTCCCGATCCCCCAGAGGATCAGTCTCCTCCTCCTCCGATCCCCCAGAGGATCAGTCTCCTCCTCCTCCGATCCCCCAGAGGAATCAGTCTCCTCCTCCTCTGATCCCCCAGAGGATCAGTCTCCTCCTCTGATCCCCAGAGGATCAGTCTCCTCCTCCTCTGATCCCCCAGAGGATCAGTCTGCTCCTCCTCTGATCCCCCAGAGGATCAGTCTCCTCCTCTGATCCCCCAGAGGATCAGTCTCCTCCTCTGATCCCCCAGAGGAAAAGTCTCCTCCTCTGATCCCCCAGAGGATCAGACTCCTCCTCTGATCCCCCAGAGGATCAGTCTCCTCCTCCTCTGATCCCCCAGAGGATCAGTCTCCTCCTCCTCTGATCCCCCAGAGGATCAGTCTCCTCCTCCTCTGATCCCCCAGAGGATCAGACTCCTCCTCTGGTCCTCCAGAGGATCAGTCTCCTCCTCCTCTGATCCCCTAGAGGATCAGTATCCTCCTCCTCTGATCCTCCAGAGGATCTGTCTCCTCCCTCCTCTGATCCCAAGAGGATCAGTCTCCTCCTCCTCTGATCCCCCAGAGGATCAGTCTCCTCCTCCTATGATCCCCCAGAGGATCAGTCTCCTCCTCTGATCCCGCACAGGATCAGTCTCCTCCTCCACTGATCCCCAGAGGATCAGTCTCCTCCTCCTCTGATCCCGCAGAGGATCAGTCTCCTCCTCCTCTTATCCCCCAGAGGATCAGTCTCCTCCTCCTCTGATCCCCCAGAGGATCAGTCTCCTCCTCCTCTGATCCCCCAGAGGATCAGTCTCCTCCTCCTCTGATCCCCCAGAGGATCAGTCTCCTCCTCCTCTGATCCCCCAGAGGATCAGTCTCCTCCTCCTCTGATCCACCAGAGGATCAGTCTCCTCCTCCTCCGATCCCCAGAGGATCAGTCTCCTCCTCCTCTGATCCCCCAGAGGATCAGTCTCCTCCTCCTCTGATCCCCAGAGGATCAGTCTCCTCCTCCTCTGATCCACCAGAGGATCAGTCTCCTCCTCCTCCGATCCCCCAGAGGATCAGTCTCCTCCTCCTCCGATCCCCAGAGGATCAGTCTCCTCCTCCTCCGATCCCCCAGAGGATCAGTCTCCTCCTCCTCCGATCCCCCAGAGGATCAGTCTCCTCCTCCTCTGATCCCCCAGAGGATCAGTCTCCTCCTCTGATCCCCCAGAGGATCAGTCTCCTCCTCCTCTGATCCCCAGAGGATCAGTCTGCTCCTCCTCTGATCCCCCAGAGGATCAGTCTCCTCCTCTGATCCCCCAGAGGATCAGTCTCCTCCTCTGATCCCCCAGAGGAAAAGTCTCCTCCTCTGATCCCCCAGAGGATCAGACTCCTCCTCTGATCCCCCAGAGGATCAGTCTCCTCCTCCTCTGATCCCCAGAGGATCAGTCTCCTCCTCCTCTGATCCCCCAGAGGATCAGTCTCCTCCTCCTCTTATCCCCCAGAGGATCAGTCTCCTCCTCCTCTGATCCCCAAGAGGATCAGTCTCCTCTCCTCTGATCCCCAAGAGGATCAGTCTCCTCCTCCTCTGATCCCCCAGAGGATCAGTCTCCTCCTCCTCTGATCCCCAAGAGGATCAGTCTCCTCCTCCACCGATCCCCCAGAGGATCAGTCTCCTCCTCCTCTGATCCCCCAGAGGATCAGTCTCCTCCTCTGATCTCCCAGAGGAGCAGTCTCCTCCTCTGATCCTCCAGAGGATCAATCTCCTCCTCCTCTGATCCCGCAGAGGATCAGTCTCCTCCTCTCTCTGATCCCCCAGAGGATCAGTCTCCTCCTCCTCTGATCCCCCAGAGGATCAGTCTCCTCCTCCTCTGATCCCCCAGAGGATCAGTCTCCTCCTCCTCTGATCCCCCAGAGGATCAGTCTCCTCCCTCCTCTGATCACCAGAGGATCAGTCTCCTCCTCCTCCGATCCCCAGAGGATCAGTCTCCTCCTCCTCTGATCCCCCAGAGGATCAGTCTCCTCCTCCTCTGATCCCCCAGAGGATCAGTCTCCTCCTCCTCTGATCCACCAGAGGATCAGTCTCCTCCTCCTCCGATCCCCCAGAGATCAGTCTCCTCCTCCTCCGATCCCCCAGAGGATCAGTCTCCTCCTCCTCCGATCCCCCCAGAGGATCAGTCTCCTCCTCCTCCGATCCCCCAGAGGATCAGTCTCCTCTCCTCTGATCCCCCAGAGGATCAGTCTCCTCCTCTGATCCCCCAGAGGATCAGTCTCCTCCTCCTCTGATCCCCCAGAGGATCAGTCTGCTCCTCCTCTGATCCCCCAGAGGATCAGTCTCCTCCTCTGATCCCCCAGAGGATCAGTCTCCTCCTCTGATCCCCCAGAGGAAAAGTCTCCTCCTCTGATCCCCCAGAGGATCAGACTCCTCCTCTGATCCCCCAGAGGATCAGTCTCCTCCTCCTCTGATCCCCAGAGGATCAGTCTCCTCCTCCTCTGATCCCCCAGAGGATCAGTCTCCTCCTCCTCTGATCCCCCAGAGGATCAGACTCCTCCTCTGGTCCTCCAGAGGATCAGTCTCCTCTCCTCTGATCCCCTAGAGGATCAGTATCCTCCTCCTCTGATCCTCCAAGAGGATCTGTCTCCTCCTCCTCTGATCCCCAAGAGATCAGTCTCACTCCTCCTCTGATCCCCCAGAGGATCAGTCTCCTCCTCCTATGATCCCCCAGAGGATCAGTCTCCTCCTCTGATCCCGCACAGGATCAGTCTCCTCCTCCACTGATCCCCCAGAGGATCAGTCTCCTCCTCCTCTGATCCCGCAGAGGATCAGTCTCCTCCTCCTCTTATCCCCCAGAGGATCAGTCTCCTCCTCCTCTGATCCCCCAGAGGATCAGTCTCCTCTCCTCTGATCCCCCAGAGGATCAGTCTCCTCCTCCTCTGATCCCCCAGAGGATCAGTCTCCTCCTCCTCTGATCCCCAGAGGATCAGTCTCCTCCTCCTCTGATCCACCAGAGGATCAGTCTCCTCCTCCTCCGATCCCCCAGAGGATCAGTCTCCTCCTCCTCTGATCCCCCAGAGGATCAGTCTCCACCTCCTCTGATCCCCCAGAGGATCAGTCTCCTCCTCCTCTGATCCACCAGAGGATCAGTCTCCTCCTCCTCCGATCCCCCAGAGGATCAGTCTCCTCCTCCTCCGATCCCCAGAGGATCAGTCTCCTCCTCCTCCGATCCCCAGAGGATCAGTCTCCTCCTCCTCCGATCCCCCAGAGGATCAGTCTCCTCCTCCTCTGATCCCCCAGAGGATCAGTCTCCTCCTCTGATCCCCCAGAGGATCAGTCTCCTCCTCCTCTGATCCCCCAGAGGATCAGTCTGCTCCTCCTCTGATCCCCCAGAGGATCAGTCTCTCCTCTGATCCCCCAGAGGATCAGTCTCCTCCTCTGATCCCCCAGAGGAAAAGTCTCCTCCTCTGATCCCCCAGAGGATCAGACTCCTCCTCTGATCCCCCAGAGGATCAGTCTCCTCCTCCTCTGATCCCCCAGAGGATCAGTCTCCTCCTCCTCTGATCCCCCAGAGGATCAGTCTCCTCCTCCTCTGATCCCCAGAGGATCAGACTCCTCCTCTGGTCCTCCAGAGATCAGTCTCCTCCTCCTCTGATCCCCTAGAGGATCAGTATCCTCCTCCTCTGATCCTCCAGAGGATCTGTCTCCTCCTCCTCTGATCCCCAAGAGGATCAGTCTCCTCTCCTCTGATCCCCCAGAGGATCAGTCTCCTCCTCCTATGATCCCCCAGAGGATCAGTCTCCTCCTCTGATCCCGCACAGGATCAGTCTCCTCCTCCTCTGATCCTCCAGAGGATCAGCCTCCTCCTCTGATCCCCCCAGAGGATCAGTCTCCTCCTCCTCTGATCCCCAAGAGGATCAGTCTCCTCCTCCTCTGATCCCCCAGAGGATCAGTCTCCTCCTCCTCTGATCCCCAAGAGGATCAGTCTCCTCCTCCACCGATCCCCAGAGGATCAGTCTCCTCCTCCTCTGATCCCCCAGAGATCAGTCTCCTCCTCTGATCTCCCAGAGGAGCAGTCTCCTCCTCTGATCCTCCAGAGGATCAATCTCCTCCTCCTCTGATCCCGCAGAGGATCAGTCTCCTCCTCCTCTGATCCCCCAGAGGATCAGTCTCCTCCTCCTCTGATCCCCCAGAGGATCAGTCTCCTCCTCCTCTGATCCCCAGAGGATCAGTCTCCTCCTCCTCTGATCCCCCAGAGGATCAGGTCTCCTCCTCCTCTGATCCACCAGAGGATCAGTCTCCTCCTCCTCCGATCCCCCAGAGGATCAGTCTCCTCCTCCTCTGATCCCCCCAGAGGATCAGTCTCCTCCTCCTCTGATCCCCCAGAGGATCAGTCTCCTCCTCCTCTGATCCACCAGAGGATCAGTCTCCTCCTCCTCCGATCCCCCAGAGGATCAGTCTCCTCCTCCTCAAATCCCCAAGAGGATCAGTCTCCTCCTCCTCCCGATCCCCCAGAGGATCAGTCTCCTCCTCATCCGATCCCCAGAGGATCAGTCTCCTCCTCCTCTGATCCCCCAGAGGATCAGTCTCCTCCTCTGATCCCCCAGAGGATCAGTCTCCTCCTCCTCTGATCCCCCAGAGGATCAGTCTGCTCCTCCTCTGATCCCCCAGAGGATCAGTCTCCTCCTCTGATCCCCCAGGATCAGTCTCCTCCTCTGATCCCCCAGAGGAAAAGTCTCCTCCTCTGATCCCCCAGAGGATCAGTCTCCTCCTCCTCTGATCCCCCAGAGGATCAGTCTCCTCCTCCTCTGATCCACCAGAGGATCAGTCTCCTCCTCCTCCGATCCCACAGAGGATCAGTCTCCTCCTCCTCCGATCCCCCAGAGGATCAGTCTCCTCCTCCTCCGATCCCCCAGAGGATCAGTCTCCTCCTCCTCCGATCCCCCAGAGGATCAGTCTCCTCCTCCTCTGATCCCCCAGAGGATCAGTCTCTCCTCTGATCCCCAGAGGATCAGTCTCCTCCTCCTCTGATCCCCCAGAGGATCAGTCTGCTCCTCCTCTGATCCCCCCAGAGGATCAGTCTCCTCCTCTGATCCCCCAGAGGATCAGTCTCCTCCTCTGATCCCCCAGAGGAAAAGTCTCCTCCTCTGATCCCCCAGAGGATCAGACTCCTCCTCTGATCCCCCAGAGGATCAGTCTCCTCCTCCTCTGATCCCCCAGAGGATCAGTCTCCCTCCTCCTCTGATCCCCAGAGGATCAGTCTCCTCCTCCTCTGATCCCCCAGAGGATCAGACTCCTCCTCTGGTCCTCCAGAGGATCAGTCTCCTCCTCCTCTGATCCCCAAGAGGATCAGTCTCCTCCTCCTCTGATCCTCCCAGAGGATCAGTCTCCTCCTCCTCTGATCCCCAAGAGGATCAGTCTCCTCCTCCTCTGATCCCCCAGAGGATCAGTCTCCTCCTCCTATGATCCCCCAGAGGATCAGTTTCCTCCTCTGATCCCCCAGAGCATTACTCTCCTCCTCTCTGGTCCCCCAGAGGATCAGTCTCCTCCTCCCTCTGATCCCCCAGAGGATCAGTCTCCTCCACCTCTGATCCCCCAGAGGATCAGTCTCCTCCTCCTCTGATCCCCAGAGGATCAGTCTAGTCCACCTCTGATCCCCCAGAGGATCAGTCTCCCTCCTCCTCTGATCCCCCAGAGGATCAGTCTCCTCCTCCTCTGATCCCGCACAGGATCAGTCCTCCTCCTCCTCTGATCCTCCAGAGGATCAGCCTCCTCCTCTGATCCCCCAGAGGATCAGTCTCCTCCTCCTCTGATCCCCAAGAGGATCAGTCTCCTCCTCCTCTGATCCACCAGAGGATCAGTCTCCTCCTCCTCCGATCCCCCAGAGGATCAGTCTCCTCCTCCTCCGATCCCCCAGAGGATCAGTCTCCTCCTCCTCCGATCCCCCAGAGGATCAGTCTCCTCCTCCTCCGATCCCCCAGAGGATCAGTCTCCTCCTCCTCTGATCCCCAGAGGATCAGTCTCCTCCTCTGATCCCCCAGAGGATCAGTCTCCTCCTCCTCTGATCCCCCAGAGGATCAGTCTGCTCCTCCTCTGATCCCCCAGAGGATCAGTCTCCTCCTCTGATCCCCCAGAGGATCAGTCTCTCCTCTGATCCCCAGAGGAAAGTCTCCTCCTCTGATCCCCCAGAGGATCAGACTCCTCCTCTGATCCCCAGAGGATCAGTCTCCTCCTCCTCTGATCCCCCAGAGGATCAGTCTCCTCCTCCTCTGATCCCCCAGAGGATCAGTCTCCTCCTCCTCTGATCCCCCAGAGGATCAGACTCCTCCTCTGTCCTCCAGAGGATCAGTCTCCTCCTCCTCTGATCCCCAAGAGATCAGTATCCTCCTCCTCTGATCCTCCAGAGGATCTGTCTCCTCCTCCTCTGATCCCCAAGAGGATCAGTCTCCTCCTCCTCTGATCCCCCAGAGGATCAGTCTCCTCCTCCTATGATCCCCCAGAGGATCAGTCTCCTCCTCTGATCCCCCAGAGGATTACTCTCCTCCTCCTCTGGTCCCCCAGAGGATCAGTCTCCTCCTCCTCTGATCCCCCAGAGGATCAGTCTCCTCCACCTCTGATCCCCCAGAGGATCAGTCTCCTCCTCCTCTGATCCCCCAGAGGATCAGTCTCCTCCTCCTCTGATCCCCCAGAGGATCAGTCTCCTCCTCCTCTGATCCCGCACAGGATCAGTCTCCTCCTCTCTGATCCTCCAGAGGATCAGCCTCCTCCTCTGATCCCCCAGAGGATCAGTCTCCTCCTCCTCTGATCCCCAAGAGGATCAGTCTCCTCCTCCTCTGATCCCCCAGAGGATCAGTCTCCTCCTCCTCTGATCCCCAAAGAGGATCAGTCTCCTCCTCCACCGATCCCCAGAGGATCAGTCTCCTCCTCCTCTGATCCCCCAGAGGATCAGTCTCCTCCTCTGATCTCCCAGAGGAGCAGTCTCCTCCTCTGATCCTCCAGAGGATCAATCTCCTCCTCCTCTGATCCCGCAGAGGATCAGTCTCCTCCTCCTCTGATCCCCCAGAGGATCAGTCTCCTCCTCCTCTGATCCCCAGAGGATCAGTCTCCTCCTCCTCTGATCCCCCAGAGGATCAGTCTCCTCCTCCTCTGATCCCCAGAGGATCAGTCTCCTCCTCCTCTGATCCACCAGAGGATCAGTCTCCTCCTCCCTCCGATCCCCCAGAGGATCAGTCTCCTCCTCCTCTGATCCCCCAGAGGATCAGTCTCCTCCTCCTCTGATCCCCCAGAGGACCAGTCTCCTCCTCCTCTGATCCACCAGAGGATCAGTCTCCTCCTCCTCGATCCCCAGAGGATCAGTCTCCTCCCTCATCCCTCCACCCCCCCCCCCCCCCCCCAGAGGATCAGTCTCCTCCTCCTCCGATCCCCCAGAGGATCAGTCTCCTCCTCATCCGATCCCCAGAGGATCAGTCTCCTCCTCCTCTGATCCCCCAGAGGATCAGTCTCCTCCTCTGATCCCCAGAGGATCAGTCTCCTCCTCCTCTGATCCCCCAGAGGATCAGTCTGCTCCTCCTCTGATCCCCCAGAGGATCAGTCTCCTCCTCTGATCCCCAGAGGATCAGTCTCCTCCTCTGACCCCAGAGAAAAGTCTCCTCCTCTGATCCCCCAGAGGATCAGTCTCCTCCTCCTCTGATCCCCCAGAGGATCAGTCTCCTCCTCCTCTGATCCACCAGAGGATCAGTCTCCTCCTCCTCCGATCCCACAGAGGATCAGTCTCCTCCTCCTCCGATCCCCCAGAGGATCAGTCTCCTCCTCCTCGATCCCCCAGAGGATCAGTCTCCTCCTCCTCTGATCCCCCAGAGGATCAGTCTCCTCCTCTGATCCCCCAGAGGATCAGTCTCCTCCTCCTCTGATCCCCCAGAGGATCAGTCCTGCTCCTCCTCTGATCCCCCAGAGGATCAGTCTCCTCCTCTGATCCCCCAGAGGATCAGTCTCCTCCTCTGATCCCCCAGAGGAAAAGTCTCCTCCTCTGATCCCCCAGAGGATCAGACTCCTCCTCTGATCCCCCAGAGGATCAGTCTCCTCCTCCTCTGATCCCCAGAGGATCAGTCTCCTCCTCCTCTGATCCCACAGAGGATCAGTCTCCTCCTCCTCTGATCCCCCAGAGGATCAGACTCCTCCTCTGGTCCTCCAGAGGATCAGTCTCCTCCTCCTCTGATCCCCAAGAGGATCAGTCTCCTCCTCCTCTGATCCTCCAGAGGATCAGTCTCCTCCTCCTCTGATCCCCAAGAGGATCAGTCTCCTCCTCCTCTGATCCCCCAGAGGATCAGTCTCCTCCTCCTATGATCCCCCAGAGGATCAGTCTCCTCCTCTGATCCCCCAGAGGATTACTCTCCTCCTCCTCTGGTCCCCAGAGGATCAGTCTCCTCCTCCTCTGATCCCCCAGAGGATCAGTCTCCTCCACCTCTGATCCCCCAGAGGATCAGTCTCCTCCTCCTCTGATCCCCAGAGGATCAGTCTAGTCCACCTCTGATCCCCCAGAGGATCAGTCCTCCTCCTCCTCTGATCCCCCAGAGGATTAGTCTCCTCCTCCTCTGATCCCGCACAGGATCAGTCTCCTCCTCCTCTGATCCTCCAGAGATCAGCCTCTCCTCTGATCGCCCAGAGGATCAGTCTCCTCCTCCTCTGATCCCCCAGAGGATCAGTCACCTCCTCCTCTGATCACCCAGAGGATCAGTCTCCTCCTCCTCTGATCCCCCAGAGGATCAGTCTCCTCCTCCTCTGATACCCCAGAGGATCAGTCTCCTCCTCCTCTGATCCCCCAGAGGATCAGTCTCCTCCTCCTCTGATCCACCAGAGGATCAGTCTCCTCCTCCTCTGATCCCCCAGAGGATCAGTGTCCTCCTCCTCTGATCCCCCAGAGGATCAGTCTCCTCCTCTCTGATCCCCAAGAATCAATCTCCTCCTCATCTGATCCCCCAGAGGATCAGTCTCCTCCTCCTCTGATCCCCCAGAGGATCAGTCTCCTCCTCCTCTGATAGCCCAGAGGATCAGTCTCCTCCTCCTCTGATCCCCCAATGGATCAGTCTCCTCCTCCTCTGATCCCCCAGTGGATCAGTCTCTCCTCCTCTGATCCACCAGAGGATCAGTCCCCTCCTCCTCTGATCCACAGAGGATCAGTCTCCACCTCCTCTGATCCCCCAGAGGATCAGTCTCCTCCTCCTCTGATCCCCCAGAGGATGTCTCCTCCTCCTCTGATCCCCCAGTGGATCAGTCCCCTCCTCCTCTGATCCTCCAGAGGATCAGTCTCCTCCTCCTCTGATCCCCCAGAGGATCAGTCTCCTCCTCCTCTGATACCCCAGTGGATCAGTCTCCTCCTCCTCTGATCCACCAGAGGATCAGTCTCCTCCTCCTCTGATCCCCAGAGGATCAGTTCTCCTCTCCTCTGATCCCCCAGAGGATCAGTCTCCACCTCCTCTGATCCCCCAGAGGATCAGTCTCCTCCTCCTCTGATCCCCCAGAGGATCAGTCTCCTCCTACTCTGATCCCCCAGACGATCAGTCTCCTCCTCCTCTGATCCCCCAGTGGATCAGTCTCCTCCTGCTCTGATCCCCCAGAGGATCAGACTCCTCCTCTGATCCCCAGAGGATCAGTCTCTCTCCTCCTCTGATCCCCAGAGATCAGTCTCTCCTCTGATCCCCAGAGGAAAAGTCTCCTCCTCTGATCCCCCAGAGGATCAGTCTCCTCCTCCTCTGATCCTCCAGAGGATCAGTCTCCTCCTCCTCTGATCCCCCAGAGGATCAGTCTCATCCTGTGATCCCCCAGAGGAAAAGTCCTCCTCCTCCTCTGATCCCCCAGAGGATCAGTCTCCTCCTGTGATCCCCCAGAGGATCAGTCTCCTCCTCCTCTGATCCACCAGAGGATCAGTCTCCTCTCCTCCTCTGATCGCCCAGAGGATCAGTCTCCTCCTCCTCTGATCCCCCAAAGGATCAGACTCCTCCTCCTCTGATCCCCCAGAGGATCAATCTCCTCCTCCTCTGATCCCCAGAGGATCAGTCTCCTGCTCTGATCCCCAGAGGATCAGTCTCCTCCACCTCTGATCTCCCAGAGGATCAGTCTCCTCCACCTCTGATCTCCCAGAGGATCAGTCTCCTCCTCCTCTGATCCCCCAGAGGATCAGTCTCCTCCTCCTCTGATCCCCCAGAGGATCAGTCTCCTCCTCCTCTGATCCACAAGAGGATCAGTCTCCTCCTCCACTGATCCCCCAGAGGATCAGTCTCCTCCTCCTCTGATCCCGCAGAGGATCAGTCTCCTCCTCCTCTGATCCCGCAGAGGATCATTCTCCTCCTCCACTGATCCCCAGAGGGTCAGTCTCCTCCTCCTCTGATCCCGCAGAGGATCAGTCCCCTCCACCTCTGATCCCCCAGAGGATCAGTCTCCTCCTCCTCTGATCCCCAAGAGGATCAGTCTCCTCCACCTCTGATCCCCAGAGGATCAGTCTCCTCCTCCTCTGATCCCCAAGAGCATCAGTCTCCTCCACCTCTGATCCCCAAGAGGATCAGTCTCCTCCTCCCTTGATCCCCCAGAGGATCAGTCTCCTCCTCCTCTGATCCCCCAGAGGATCAGTCTCCTCCTCCTCTGATCCCCAAGAGATCAGTCTCCTCCTCCACTGATCCCCCAGAGGATCAGTCTCCTCCTCCTCTGATCCCCAGAGGATCAGTCTCCTCCTCTGATCTCCCAGAGGATCAGTCTCCTCCTCTGATCCTCCAGAGGATCAATCTCCTCCTCCTCTGATCCGCAGAGGATCAGTCTCCTCCTCCTCTGATCCCCCAGAGGATCAGTCTCCTCCTCCTCTGATCCCCCAGAGGATCAGTCTCCTCCTCCTCTGATCCCCCAGAGGATCAGTCTCCTCCTCCTCTGATCCCCCAGAGGATCAGTCTCCTCCTCCTCTGATCCCCCAGAGGATCAGTCTCCTCCTCCTCCGATCCCCCAGAGGATCAGTCTCCTCCTCCTCTGATCCCCCAGAGGATCAGTCTCCTCCTCCTCCGATCCCCCAGAGCATCAGTCTCCTCCTCCTCTGATCCCCCAGAGGATCAGTCTCCTCCTCCTCTGATCCCCCAGAGGATCAGTCTCCTCCTCCTCAGATCCACCAGAGGATCAGTCTCCTCCTCCTCCCATCCCCCAGAGGATCAGTCTCCTCCTCCTCTGATCCCCCAGAGGATCAGTCTCCTCCTCCTCTGATCCCCCAGAGGATCAGAGGATCAGTCTCCTCCTCCTCTGATCCCCCAGAGGATCAGTCTCCTCCTCTGATCCCCCAGAGGATCAGTCTCCTCCTCTGATCCCCCAGAGGATCAGTCTCCTCCTCCTCTGATCCCCCAGTCTGCTCCTCCTCTGATCCCCCAGAGGATCAGTCTCCTCCTCTGATCCCCCAGAGGATCAGTCTCCTCCTCTGATCCCCCACAGGAAAAGTCTCCTCCTCTGATCCCCCAGAGGATCAGACTCGTCCTCTGATCCCCCAGAGGATCAGTCTCCTCTCTGATCCCCCAGAGGATCAGTCTCCTCCTCCTCTGATCCCCCAGAGGATCAGTCTACTCCTCCTCTGATCCCCCAGAGGATCAGACTCCTCCCTCTGATCCTCCAGAGGATCAGTCTCCTCCCCCTCTGATCCCCAATAGGATCAGTCTCCTCCTCCTCTGATCCTCCAGAGGATCAGTCTCCTCCTCCTCTGATCCCCAAGAGATCAGTCCTCCTCCTCCTCTGGTCCTCCAGAGGATCAGTCTCCTCCTCCTCTGATCCCCCAGAGGATCAGTCTCTCCTCCTATGATCCCCCAGAGGATCAGTCTCCTCCTCTGATCCCCAGAGGATTACTCTCCTCCTCCTCTGGTCCCCCAGAGGATCAGTCTCCTCCTCCTCTGATCCCCCAGAGGATCAGTCTCCTCCACCTCTGATCCCCCAGAGGATCAGTCTCCTCCTCCTCTGATCCCCCAGAGGATCAGTCTAGTCCACCTCTGATCCGCCAGAGGATCAGTCTCCTCCTCCTCTGATCCCCCAGAGGATCAGTCTCCTCCTCCTCTGATCCTCCAGAGGATCAGTCTCCTCCTCTGATCCCCCAGAGGATCAGTCTCCACCTTCTCTGATCCCCCAGAGGAATCAGTCTCCTCCACCTCTGATCCCCCAGAGGATCAGTCTCCTCCTCCTCTGATCCCCCAGAGGATCAGTCTCCTCCTCCTCTGATCCCCCAGAGGATCAGTGTCCTCCTCCTCTGATCCCCCAGAGGATCAGTCTCCTCCTCCTCTGATCCCCAAGGATCAATCTCCTCTCATCTGATCCCCAGTCTCCTCCTCCTCTGATCCCCCAGTGGATCAGTCTCCCTCCTCCTCTGATCCCCCAGTGGATCAGTCTCCTCCTCCTCTGATCCCCCAGAGGATCAGTCTCCTCCTCCTCTGAAACCCCAGAGGATCAGTCTCCTCCTCCTCTGATCCTCCAGAGGATCAGTCTCCTCCTCCTCTGATCCCCCAGAGGATCAGTCACCTCCTCCTCTGATCCCCCAGAGGATCAGTCTCCTCCTCCTCTCTGATCCCCCCAGAGGATCAGTCTCCTCCTCCTCTGATCCCCCAGAGGATCAATCTCCTCCTCCTCTGATCCCCAGTGGATCAGTCTCCTCCTCCTCTGATCCCCCAGAGGATCAGTCTCCTCCTCCTCTGATCCCCCAGAGGATCAGTCTCCTCCTCCTCTGATCCCCAGAGGATCAGTCTCCTCCTCCTCTGATCCCCAGAGGATCAGTCCTCCTCCTCCTCTGATCCCCCAGAGGATCAGTCTCCTCCTCCTCTGATCCCCCAGAGGATCAGTCTCCTCCTCTGATCCCCCAGAGGATCAGTCTCCTCCTCCTCTGATCCCCAGAGGATCAGTCTCCTCCTCTGATCCCCCAGAGGATCAGTCTCCTCCTCTGATCCCCCAGAGGATCAGACTGCTCCTCCTCTGATCCCCCAGAGGATCAGACTCCTCCTCCTCTGATCCCCCAGAGGATCAGTCTCCTCCTCTGATCCCCCAGAGGATCAGTCTCCTCCTCCTCTGATCCCCCAGAGGATCAGTCTCCTCCTCTGATCCCCCAGAGGATCATTCTCCTCCTCCTCTGATCCCCAGAGGATCAGTCTCCTCCTCTGATCCCCCAGAGGATCAATCTCCTCCTCTGATCCCCCAGAGGATCAGTCTCCTCCTCCTCTGATAGCCCAGAGGATCAGTCTCCTCCTCCTCTGATCCCCCAATGGATCAGTCTCCTCCTCCTCTGATCCCCCAGAGGACCAGTCTCCTCCTCCTCTGATCCACCAGAGGATCAGTCTCTCCTCCTCTGATCCACCAGAGGATCAGTCTCCACCTCCTCTGATCCACCAGGAGATCAGTCCTCCAACTCCTCTGATCCCCCAGAGGATGTCTCCTCCTCCTCTGATCCCCCCAGTGGATCAGTCCCCTCGCTCCTCTGATCCTCCAGAGGATCAGTCTCCTCCTCCTCTGATCCGACAGAATCAGTCTCCTCCTCCTCTGATACCCCAGTGGATCAGGCTCCTCCTCCTCTGATCCACCAGAGGATCAGTCTCCTCCTCTCTGATCCCCAGAGGATCAGTCTCCTCCTCCTCTGATCCACCAGAGGATCAGTCTCCACCCCCTCTGATCCCCCAGAGGATCAGTCTCCTCCTCCTCTGATCCCCCAGAGGATCAGTCTCCTCCTACTCTGATCCCCCAGACGATCAGTCTCCTCCTCCTCTGATCCCCCAGTGGATCAGTCTCCTCCTGCTCTGATCCCCCAGAGGATCAGACTCCTCCTCTGATCCCCCAGAGGATCAGTCTCCTCCTCCTCTGATCCCCGCAGAGGATCAGTCTCCTCCTCTGATCCCCAGAGGAAAAGTCTCCTCCTTTCCTTGATCCCCCAGAGGATCAGTCTCCTCCTCCTCTGATCCTCCAGAGGATCAGTCTCCTCCTCCTCTGATCCCCCAGAGGATCAGTCTCATCCTGTGATCCCCCAGAGGAAAAGTCTCCTCCTCCTCTGATCCCCCAGAGGATCAGTCTCCTCCTGTGATCCCCCAGAGGATCAGTCTCCTCCTCCTCTGATCCACCAGAGGATCAGTCTCCTCCTCCTCTGATCGCCCAGAGGGATCAGTCTCCTCTCCTCTGATCCCCCAAAGGATCAGTCTCCTCCTCCTCTGATCCCCCAGAGGATCAATCTCCTCCTCCTCTGATCCCAGAGGATCAGTCTCCTGCTCTGATCCCCCAGAGGATCAGTCTCCTCCACCTCTGATCTCCCAGAGGATCAGTCTCCTCCTCTGATCCCCCAGAGGATCAGTCTCCCTCACCTCTGATCTCCCAGAGGATCAGTCTCCTCCTCCTCTGATCCCCCAGAGGATCAGTCTCCTCCTCCTCTGATCCCCCAGAGGATCAGTCTCCTCCTCCTCTGATCCACAAGAGGATCAGTCTCCTCCTCCACTGATCCCCCAGAGGATCAGTCTCCTCCTCCTCTGATCCCGCAGAGGATCAGTCTCCTCCTCCTCTGATCCCGCAGAGGATCATTCTCCTCCTCCACTGATCCCCCAGAGGGTCAGTCTCCTCCTCCTCTGATCCCGCAGAGGATCAGTCCCCTCCACCTCTGATCCCCCAGAGGATCAGTCTCCTCCTCCTCTGATCCCCAAGAGGATCAGTCTCCCCTCCACCTCTGATCCCCCAGAGGATCAGTCTCCTCCTCCTCTGATCCCCAAGAGCATCAGTCTCCTCCACCTCTGATCCCCAAGAGGATCAGTCTCCTCCTCCTCTGATCCCCCAGAGGATCAGTCCCTCCTCCTCTGATCCCCCAGAGGATCAGTCTCCTCCTCCTCTGATCCCCCAAGAGGATCAGTCTCCTCCTCCACTGATCCCCCAGAGGATCAGTCTCCTCCTCCTCTGATCCCCCAGAGGATCAGTCTCCTCCTCTGATCTCCCAGAGGATCAGTCTCCTCCTCTGATCCTCCAGAGGATCAATCTCCTCCTCTCTCTATCCGCAGAGGATCAGTCTCCTCCTCCTCTGATCCCCCAGAGGATCAGTCTCCTCTCCTCTGATCCCCCAGAGGATCAGTCTCCTCCTCCTCTGATCCCCCAGAGGATCAGTCTCCTCCTCCTCTGATCCCCCAGAGGATCAGTCTCCTCCTCCTCTGATCCCCCAGAGGATCAGTCTCCTCCTCCTCCGATCCCCCAGAGGATCAGTCTCCTCCTCCTCCGATCCCCCAGAGGATCAGTCTCCCTCCTCCTCGATCCCCCAGAGCATCAGTCTCCTCCTCCTCTGATCCCCCAGAGGATCAGTCTCCTCCTCCTCTGATCCCCCAGAGGATCAGTCTCCTCCTCCTCAGATCCACCAGAGGATCAGTCTCCTCCTCCTCCCATCCCCCCAGAGGATCAGTCTCCTCCTCCTCTGATCCCCCAGAGGATCAGTCTCCTCCTCCTCTGATCCCCCAGAGGATCAGTCCTCCTCCTCCTCTGATCCCCCAGAGGATCAGTCTCCTCCTCCTCTGATCCCCCAGAGGATCAGTCTCCTCCTCTGATCCCCCAGAGGATCAGTCTCCTCCTCTGATCCCCCAGAGGATCAGTCTCCTCCTCCTCTGATCCCCCAGTCTGCTCCTCCTCTGATCCCCCAGAGGATCAGCTCCTCCTCTGATCCCCCAGAGGATCAGTCTCCTCCTCTGATCCCCCACAGGAAAAGTCTCCTCCTCTGATCCCCCAGAGGATCAGACTCGTCCTCTGATCCCCCAGAGGATCAGTCTCCTCCTCCTCTGATCCCCCAGAGGATCAGTCTCCTCCTCCTCTGATCCCCCAGAGGATCAGTCTACTCCTCCTCTGATCCCCCAGAGGATCAGACTCCTCCTCTGATCCTCCTGAGGATCAGTCTCCTCCTCCTCTGATCCCCAAGAGATCAGTCTCCTCCTCCTCTGATCCCTCCAGAGGATCAGTCTCCTCCTCCTCTGATCCCCAAGAGGATCAGTCTCCTCCTCCTCTGGTCTCCGAAGGATCAGTCTCCTCCTCCTCTGATCCCCCAGAGATCAGTCTCCTCCTCCTATGATCGCCCAGAGGATCAGTCTCCTCCTCTTATCCCCCAGAGGATTACTCTCCTCCTCCCTCTGGTCCCCCAGAGGATCAGTCTCCTCCTCCTCTGATCCCCCAGAGGATCAGTCTCCTCCACCTCTGATCCCCCAGAGGATCAGTCTCCTCCTCCTCTGATCCCCCAGAGGATCAGTCTAGTCCACCTCTGATCCGCCAGAGGATCAGTCTCCTCCTCCTCTGATCCCCCAGAGGATCAGTCTCCTCCTCCTCTGATCCTCCAGAGGATCAGTCTCCTCCTCTGATCCCCCAGAGGATCAGTCTCCTCCTTCTCTGATCCCCCAGAGGATCAGTCTCCTCCACCTCTGATCCCCCAGAGGATCAGTCTCCTCCTCCTCTGATCCCCCAGAGGATCAGTCTCCTCCTCCTCTGATCCCCCAGAGGATCAGTGTCCTCCTCCTCTGATCCCCCAGAGGATCAGTCTCCTCCTCCTCTGATCCCCCAAGGATCAATCTCCTCCTCATCTGATCCCCCAGTCTCCTCCTCCTCTGATCCCCCAGTGGATCAGTCTCCTCCTCCTCTGATCCCCCAGTGGATCAGTCTCCTCCTCCTCTGATCCCCCAGAGGATCAGTCTCCTCCTCCTCTGAAACCCCAGAGGATCAGTCTCCTCCTCCTCTGATCCTCCAGAGGATCAGTCTCCTCCTCCTCTGATCCCCCAGAGGATCAGTCACCTCCTCCTCTGATCCCCCAGAGGATCAGTCTCCTCCTCCTCTGATCCCCCAGAGGATCAGTCTCCTCCTCCTCTGATCCCCCAGAGGATCAATCTCCTCCTCCTCTGATCCCCCAGTGGATCAGTCTCCTCCTCCTCTCATCCCCCAGAGGATCAGTCTCCTCCTCCTCTGATCCCCCAGAGGATCAGTCTCCTCCTCCTCTGATCCCCCAGAGGATCAGTCTCCTCCTCCTCTGATCCCCCAGAGGATCAGTCTCCTCCTCCTCTGATCCCCCAGAGTATCAGTCTCCTCCTCCTCTGATCCCCCAGAGGATCACTCCTCCTCCTCTGATCCTCCAGAGGATCAGTCTCCTCCTCCTCTGATCCCCCAGAGGATCAGTCTCCTCCTCTGATCCCCCAGAGGATCAGTCTCCTCCTCCTCTGATCCCCCAGAGAATCAGTCTCCTCCTCTGATCCCCCAGAGGATCAATCTCCTCCTCTGATCCCCCAGAGGATCAGACTGCTCCTCCTCTGATCCCCCAGAGGATCAGACTCCTCCTCCTCTGATCCCCCAGAGGATCAGTCTCCTCCTCTGATCCCCCAGAGGATCAGTCTCCTCCTCCTCTGATCCCCCAGAGGATCAGTCTCCTCCTCTGATCCCCCAGAGGATCATTCTCCTCCTCCTCTGATCCCCCAGAGGATCAGTCTCCTCCTCTGATCCCCCAGAGGATCAATCTCCTCATCTGATCCCCCAGAGGATGAGTCTCCTCATCCTCTGATCCCCCAGACGATCAGTCTCCTCCTTCCTCTGATCCCCCAGAGGATCAATCTCCTCCTCTGATCCCCCAGAGGATCAATCTCCTCCTCTGATCCCCCAGAGGATGAGTCCCCTCATCCTCTGCTCCCCCAGTCTCCTCCCCCTCTGATCCCCCAGAGGATCAGTCTCCTCCTCCTCTGATCCCCCAGAGGATCAGTCTCCTCCTCCTCTGATCCCCCAGAGGATGTCTCCTCCTCCTCTGATCCCCCAGAAGATCAATCTCCTCCTCTGATCCCCCAGAGGATCAATCTCCTCCTCTGATCCCCCAGAGGATGAGTCCCCTCATCCTCTGCTCCCCCAGTCTCCTCCTCCTCTGATCCCCCAGAGGATCGGTCTCCTCCTCTGATCCCCCAGAGGATCAGTCTCCTCCTCCTCTGATCCCTCAGAGGATCAGTCTCCTCCTCCTCTGCTCCCCCAGTCTCCTCCTCCTCTGATCCCCCAGAGGATCAGTCTCCTCCTCTGGTCCCCCAGAGGATCAGTCTCCTCCTCCACTGATCCCCCAGAGGATCAGTCTCCTCCTCTGATCCCCCAGAGGATCAGTCTCCTCCTCTGATCCCCCAGAGGATCAGTCTCCTCCTCCTCTGATCCCTCAGAGGATCACTCCTCCTCCTCTGATCCCCCAGAGAATCAGTGTCCTCCACCTCTGATCCCCCAGAGGATCAGTCTCCTCCTCCTCTGATCCCCCAGAGGATGTCTCCTCCTCCTCTGATCCCCCAGAGGATCAGTCTCCTCCTCCTCTGATCCCACAGAAGATCAATCTCCTCCTCTGATCCCCCAGAGGATGAGTCCCCTCATCCTCTGCTCCCCCAGTCTCCTCCTCCTCTGATCCCCCAGAAGATCAATCTCCTCCTCTGATCCACCAGAGGATCAATCTCCTCCTCTGATCCCCCAGAGGATGTCTCCTCCTCCTCTGATCCCCCAGAAGATCAATCTCCTCCTCTGATCCCCCAGAGGATGAGTCCCCTCATCCTCTGCTCCCCCAGTCTCCTCCTCCTCTGATCCCCCAGAGGTTCAGTCTCCTCCTCTGATTCCCTAGAGGATCAGTCTCCTCCACCTCTCATCCCCCAGAGGATCAGTCTCCTCCTCCTCTGATCCCCCAGAGGATCAGACTCCTCCTCCTCTGATCCCCCAGAGAATCAGTGTCCTCCACCTCTGATCCCCCAGAGGATCAGTCTCCTCCTCTGATCCCTCAGAGGATCAGTCTCCTCCTCCTCTGATCCCCCAGTCTCCTCCTCCTCTGATCCCTCAGAGGATCAGTCTCCTCCTCCTCTGATCCCCCAGACGATCAGTCTCCTCCTTCCTCTGATCCCCCAGAGGATCAATCTCCTCCTCTGATCCCCCAGAGGATCAATCTCCTCCTCTGATCCCCCAGAGGATGAGTCCCCTCATCCTCTGCTCCCCCAGTCTCCTCCCCCTCTGATCCCACAGAGGATCAGTCTCCTCCTCCTCTGATCCCCCAGAGGATCAGTCTCCTCCTCTGATCCCCCAGAGGATGTCTCCTCCTCCTCTGATCCCCCAGAAGATCAATCTCCTCCTCTGATCCCCCAGAGGATCAATCTCCTCCTCTGATCCCCCAGAGGATGAGTCCCCTCATCCTCTGATCCCCCAGTCTCCTCCTCCTCTGATCCCTCAGAGGATCAGTCTCCTCCTCCTCTGATCCCCCAGACGATCAGTCTCCTCCTTCCTCTGATCCCCCAGAGGATCAATCTCCTCCTCTGATCCCCCAGAGGATCAATCTCCTCCTCTGATCCCCCAGAGGATGAGTCCCCTCATCCTCTGCTCCCCCAGTCTCCTCCCCCTCTGATCCCACAGAGGATCAGTCTCCTCCTCCTCTGATCCCCCAGAGGATCAGTCTCCTCCTCTGATCCCCCAGAGGATGTCTCCTCCTCCTCTGATCCCCCAGAAGATCAATCTCCTCCTCTGATCCCCCAGAGGATCAATCTCCTCCTCTGATCCCCCAGAGGATGAGTCCCCTCATCCTCTGCTCCCCCAGTCTCCTCCTCCTCTGATCCCCCAGAGGATCAGTCTCCTCCTCCTCTGATCCCCCAGACGATCAGTCTCCTCCTTCCTCTGATCCCCCAGAGGATCAATCTCCTCCTCTGATCCCCCAGAGGATCAATCTCCTCCTCTGATCCCCCAGAGGATGAGTCCCCTCATCCTCTGCTCCCCCCTTTCTCCTCCTCCTTTGATCCCCCAGAGGATCAGTCTCCTCCTCTGATCCCCCAGTGGATCAGTCTCCTCCTCCTCCGATCCCCCAGAGGATCAGTCTCCTCCTCCTCTGATCCCCCAGAGGATCAGTCTCCTCCTCTGATCCCCCAGAGGATCAGACTCCTCCTCCTCTGATCCCCCAGAGGATCAGTCTCCTCCTCCTCTGATCTCCCAGAGGATCAGTCTCCTCCTCTGATCCCCTAGAGGATCAGTCTCCTCCACCTCTGATCCCCCAGAGGATCAGTCTCCTCCTCTGATCCCCCAGAGGATCAGTCTCCTCCTCCTCTGATCCCCCAGAGGATCAGTCTCCTCCTCCTCTGATCCCCCACAGGATCAGTCTCCTCCTCCTCTGATCCTCCAGAGGATCAATCTCCTCCTCTGATCCCCCAGAGTATCAGACTCCTCCTCCTCTGATCCCCCAGAGGATGTCTCCTCCTCCTCTGATCCCCCAGAGGATCAATCTCCTCCTCAGATCCCCCAGAGGATCAATCTCCTCCTCTGATCCCCCAGAGGATGAGTCCCCTCATCCTCTGCTCCCCCAGTCTCCTCCTCCTCTGATCCCCCAGAGGATCAGTCTCCTCCTCCTCTGATCCCCCAGAGGATCAGTCTCCTCCTCTGATCCCCTAGAGGATCAGTCTCCTCCTCCTCTGATCCCCCAGAAGATCAATCTCCTCCTCTGATCCCCCAGAGGATCAATCTCCTCCTCTGATCCCCCAGAGGATGAGTCCCCTCATCCTCTGCTCCCCCAGTCTCCTCCTCCTCTGATCCCCCAGAGGATCAGTCTCCTCCTTCCTCTGATCCCCCAGAGGATCAATCTCCTCCTCTGATCCCCCAGAGGATCAATCTCCTCCTCTGATCCCCCAGAGGATGAGTCCCCTCATCCTCTGCTCCCCCCTTTCTCCTCCTCCTTTGATCCCCCAGAGGATCAGTCTCCTCCTCTGATCCCCCAGTGGATCAGTCTCCTCCTCCTCCGATCCCCCAGAGGATCAGTCTCCTCCTCCTCTGATCCCCCAGAGGATCAGCCTCTCCTCTGATCCCCCAGAGGATCAGACTCCTCCTCCTCTGATCCCCCAGAGGATCAGTCTCCTCCTCCTCTGATCTCCCAGAGGATCAGTCTCCTCCTCTGATCCCCTAGAGGATCAGTCTCCTCCACCTCTGATCCCCCAGCGGATCAGTCTCCTCCTCTGATCCCCCAGAGGATCAGTCTCCTCCTCCTCTGATCCCCCAGAGGATCAGTCTCCTCCTCCTCTGATCCCCCAGAGGATCAGTCTCCTCCTCCTCTGATCCCCCAGAGGATCATTCTCCTCCTCTGATCCCCCAGAGGATCAGACTCCTCCCCCTCTGATACCCCAGAGGATCAATCACCTCCTCCTCTGATCTCCCAGAGGATCAGTCTCCTCCTCCTCTGATCCCCCAGAGGATCAGTCTCCTCCTCCTCTGATCCTCCAGAGGATCAATCTCCTCCTCTGATCCCCCAGAGGATCAGACTCCTCCTCCTCTGATCCCCCAGAGGATCACTCCTCCTCCTCTGATCTCCCAGAGAATCAGTGTCCTCCACCTCTGATCCCCCAGAGGATCAGTCTCCTCCTCCTCTGATCCCCCAGTGGATCAGTCTCCTCCTCCTCTGATCCCCCACAGGATCAGTCTCCTCCTCCTCTGATCCCCCACAGGATCAGTCTCCAACTCCTCTGATCCCCCACAGGATCAGTCTCCTCCTCCTCTGATCCCCCACAGGATCAGTCTCCTCCTACTCTGATCCTCCAGAGGATCAATCTCCTCCTCTGATCCCCCAGAGTATCAGACTCCTCCTCCTCTGATCCCCCAGAGGATGTCTCCTCCTCCTCTGATCCCCCAGAGGATCAATCTCCTCCTCAGATCCCCCAGAGGATCAATCTCCTCCTCTGATCCCCCAGAGGATGAGTACCCTCATCCTCTGCTCCCCCAGTCTCCTCCTCCTCTGATCCCCCAGAGGATCAGTCTCCTCCTCCTCTGATCCCCCAGAGGATCAGTCTCCTCCTCTGATCCCCTAGAGGATCAGTCTCCTCCACCTCTGATCCCCCAGAGGATCAGTCTCCTCCTCTGATCCCCCAGAGGATCAGACTCCTCCTCCTCTGATCCCCCAGAGCATCAGTCTCCTCCTCCTCTGATCCCCCAGAGGATCAGTCTCCTCCTCCTCTGATCCCCCAGAGGATCAGTCTCCTCCTCCTCTGATCCCCCAGAGGATCAATCTCCTCCTCTGATCCCCCAGAGGATCAATCTCCTCCTCTGATCCCCCAGAGGATGAGTCCCCTCATCCTCTGCTCCCCCAGTCTCCTCCCCCTCTGATCCCACAGAGGATCAGTCTCCTCCTCCTCTGATCCCCCAGAGGATCAGTCTCCTCCTCTGATCCCCCAGAGGATGTCTCCTCCTCCTCTGATCCCCCAGAAGATCAATCTCCTCCTCTGATCCCCCAGAGGATCAATCTCCTCCTCTGATCCCCCAGAGGATGAGTCCCCTCATCCTCTGCTCCCCCAGTCTCCTCCTCCTCTGATCCCCCAGAGGATCAGTCTCCTCCTCCTCTGATCCCCCAGACGATCAGTCTCCTCCTTCCTCTGATCCCCCAGAGGATCAATCTCCTCCTCTGATCCCCCAGAGGATCAATCTCCTCCTCTGATCCCCCAGAGGATGAGTCCCCTCATCCTCTGCTCCCCCCTTTCTCCTCCTCCTTTGATCCCCCAGAGGATCAGTCTCCTCCTCTGATCCCCCAGTGGATCAGTCTCCTCCTCCTCCGATCCCCCAGAGGATCAGTCTCCTCCTCCTCTGATCCCCCAGAGGATCAGTCTCCTCCTCTGATCCCCCAGAGGATCAGACTCCTCCTCCTCTGATCCCCCAGAGGATCAGTCTCCTCCTCCTCTGATCTCCCAGAGGATCAGTCTCCTCCTCTGATCCCCTAGAGGATCAGTCTCCTCCACCTCTGATCCCCCAGAGGATCAGTCTCCTCCTCTGATCCCCCAGAGGATCAGTCTCCTCCTCCTCTGATCCCCCAGAGGATCAGTCTCCTCCTCCTCTGATCCCCCACAGGATCAGTCTCCTCCTCCTCTGATCCTCCAGAGGATCAATCTCCTCCTCTGATCCCCCAGAGTATCAGACTCCTCCTCCTCTGATCCCCCAGAGGATGTCTCCTCCTCCTCTGATCCCCCAGAGGATCAATCTCCTCCTCAGATCCCCCAGAGGATCAATCTCCTCCTCTGATCCCCCAGAGGATGAGTCCCCTCATCCTCTGCTCCCCCAGTCTCCTCCTCCTCTGATCCCCCAGAGGATCAGTCTCCTCCTCCTCTGATCCCCCAGAGGATCAGTCTCCTCCTCTGATCCCCTAGAGGATCAGTCTCCTCCTCCTCTGATCCCCCAGAAGATCAATCTCCTCCTCTGATCCCCCAGAGGATCAATCTCCTCCTCTGATCCCCCAGAGGATGAGTCCCCTCATCCTCTGCTCCCCCAGTCTCCTCCTCCTCTGATCCCCCAGAGGATCAGTCTCCTCCTTCCTCTGATCCCCCAGAGGATCAATCTCCTCCTCTGATCCCCCAGAGGATCAATCTCCTCCTCTGATCCCCCAGAGGATGAGTCCCCTCATCCTCTGCTCCCCCCTTTCTCCTCCTCCTTTGATCCCCCAGAGGATCAGTCTCCTCCTCTGATCCCCCAGTGGATCAGTCTCCTCCTCCTCCGATCCCCCAGAGGATCAGTCTCCTCCTCCTCTGATCCCCCAGAGGATCAGCCTCTCCTCTGATCCCCCAGAGGATCAGACTCCTCCTCCTCTGATCCCCCAGAGGATCAGTCTCCTCCTCCTCTGATCTCCCAGAGGATCAGTCTCCTCCTCTGATCCCCTAGAGGATCAGTCTCCTCCACCTCTGATCCCCCAGCGGATCAGTCTCCTCCTCTGATCCCCCAGAGGATCAGTCTCCTCCTCCTCTGATCCCCCAGAGGATCAGTCTCCTCCTCCTCTGATCCCCCAGAGGATCAGTCTCCTCCTCCTCTGATCCCCCAGAGGATCATTCTCCTCCTCTGATCCCCCAGAGGATCAGACTCCTCCCCCTCTGATACCCCAGAGGATCAATCACCTCCTCCTCTGATCTCCCAGAGGATCAGTCTCCTCCTCCTCTGATCCCCCAGAGGATCAGTCTCCTCCTCCTCTGATCCTCCAGAGGATCAATCTCCTCCTCTGATCCCCCAGAGGATCAGACTCCTCCTCCTCTGATCCCCCAGAGGATCACTCCTCCTCCTCTGATCTCCCAGAGAATCAGTGTCCTCCACCTCTGATCCCCCAGAGGATCAGTCTCCTCCTCCTCTGATCCCCCACAGGATCAGTCTCCTCCTCCTCTGATCCCCCACAGGATCAGTCTCCAACTCCTCTGATCCCCCACAGGATCAGTCTCCTCCTCCTCTGATCCCCCACAGGATCAGTCTCCTCCTCCTCTGATCCTCCAGAGGATCAATCTCCTCCTCTGATCCCCCAGAGTATCAGACTCCTCCTCCTCTGATCCCCCAGAGGATGTCTCCTCCTCCTCTGATCCCCCAGAGGATCAATCTCCTCCTCAGATCCCCCAGAGGATCAATCTCCTCCTCTGATCCCCCAGAGGATGAGTCCCCTCATCCTCTGCTCCCCCAGTCTCCTCCTCCTCTGATCCCCCAGAGGATCAGTCTCCTCCTCCTCTGATCCCCCAGAGGATCAGTCTCCTCCTCTGATCCCCTAGAGGATCAGTCTCCTCCACCTCTGATCCCCCAGAGGATCAGTCTCCTCCTCTGATCCCCCAGAGGATCAGACTCCTCCTCCTCTGATCCCCCAGAGCATCAGTCTCCTCCTCCTCTGATCCCCCAGAGGATCAGTCTCCTCCTCCTCTGATCCCCCAGAGGATCAGTCTCCTCCTCCTCTGATCCCCCAGAGGATCAATCTCCTCCTCTGATCCCCCAGAGGATCAGACTCCTCCCCCTCTGATACCCCAGAGGATCAATCTCCTCCTCCTCTGATCTCCCAGAGGATCAGTCTCCTCCTCCTCTGATCCCCCAGAGGATCAGTCTCCTCCTCCTCTGATCCTCCAGAGGATCAATCTCCTCCTCTGATTCCCCCAGAGGATCAGACTCCTCCTCCTCTGATCCCCCAGAGGATCAGACTCCTCCTCCTTTGATTCCCCAGAGGATCAGTCTCCTCCTCCTCTGATCCCCCAGAGGATCAGTCTCCTCCTCTGAACCCCCAGAGGATCAGACTCCTCCTCTGATCCCCCAGAGGATCAATCTCCTCCTCCTCTGATCCCCCAGAGGATCAGTCTCCTCCTCCTCTGATCCCCAGAGGATCAGTCTCCTCCTCCTCTGATCCTCCAGAGGATCAATCTCCTCCTCTGATTCCCCCAGAGGAACAGACTCCTCCTCCTCTGATCCCCCAGAGGATCAGACTCCTCCTCCTTTGATTCCCCAGAGGATCACTCCTCCTCCTCTGATCCCCCAGAGGATCAGTCTCCTCCTCTGAACCCCCAGAGGATCAGACTCCTCCTCTGATCCCCCAGAGGATCAATCTCCTCCTCCTCTGATCCCCCAGAGGATCAGTCTCCTCCTCCTCTGATCCCCAGAGGATCAGTCTCCTCCTCCTCTGATCCCCCAGAGGATCAGTCTCCTCCTCTGTTCCCCCAGAGGATCAGTCTCCTCCTCTGATCCCCCAGAGGATCTGTCTCCTCCTCCTCTGATCTCCCAGAGGATCAGTCTCCTCCACCTCTGATCTCCCAGAGGATCAGTCTCCTCCTCCTCTGATCCCCCAGAGTATCAGTCTCCTCCTCTGATCCCCCAGAGGATCAGTCTCCTCCTCCTCTGATCCCCCAGAGGATCAATCTCCTCCTCCTCTGATCCCCCAGTGGATCGGTCTCCTCCTCCTCTGATCCCCCAGAGGATCAGTCTCCTCCTCCTCTGATCCCGCAGAGGATCAGTCTCCTCCTCCTCTGATCCCCCAGAGGATCAGTCTCCTCCTCCTCTGATCCCGCAGAGGATCAGTCTCCTCCTCCTCTGATCCCCCAGAGGATCAGTCTCCTCCTCCTCTGATCCCCCAGAGTATCAGTCTCCTCCTCTGATCCCCCAGAGGATCAGTCTCCTCCTCCTCTGATCCCCCAGAGGATCAATCTCCTCCTCCTCTGATCCCCCAGAGGATCAGTCTCCTCCTCCTCCTCTGATCCCCCAGAGGATCAGACTCCTCCTCTGATCCCCCAGAGGATCAATCTCCTCCTCCTCTGATCCCCCAGAGGATCAGTCTCCTCCTCCTCTGATCCCCAGAGGATCAGTCTCCTCCTCCTCTGATCCCCCAGAGGATCAGTCTCCTCCTCTGATCCCCCAGAGGATCAGTCTCCTCCTCCTCTGATCCCCCAGAGGATCAGTCTCCTCCTCTGATTCCCCCAGAGGATCAATCTCCTCATCTGATCCCCCAGAGGATGAGTCTCCTCATCCTCTGATCCCCCAGACGATCAGTCTCCTACTTCCTCTGATCCCCCAGAGGATCAATCTCCTCCTCTGATCCCCCAGAGGATCAATCTCCTCCTCTGATCCCCCAGAGGATGAGTCCCCTCATCCTCTGCTCCCCCAGTCTCCTCCCCCTCTGATCCCCCAGAGGATCAGTCTCCTCCTCCTCTGATCCCCCAGAGGATCAGTCTCCTCCTCTGATCCCCCAGAGGATGTCTCCTCCTCCTCTGATCCCCCAGAAGATCAATCTGATCCCCCAGAGGATCAATCTCCTCCTCTGATCCCCCAGAGGATGAGTCCCCTCATCCTCTGCTCCCCCAGTCTCCTCCTCCTCTGATCCCCCAGAGGATCAGTCTCCTCCTCCTCTGATCCCCCAGACGATCAGTCTCCTCCTTCCTCTGATCCCCCAGAGGATCAATCTCCTCCTCTGATCCCCCAGAGGATGAGTCCCCTCATCCTCTGCTCCCCCCTTTCTCCTCCTCCTTTGATCCCCCAGAGGATCAGTCTCCTCCTCTGATCCCCCAGTGGATCAGTCTCCTCCTCCTCCGATCCCCCAGAGGATCAGTCTCCTCCTCCTCTGATCCCCCAGAGGATCAGTCTCCTCCTCTGATCCCCCAGAGGATCAGACTCCTCCTCCTCTGATCCCCCAGAGGATCAGTCTCCTCCTCCTCTGATCTCCCAGAGGATCAGTCTCCTCCTCTGATACCCTAGAGGATCAGTCTCCTCCACCTCTGATCCCCCAGAGGATCAGTCTCCTCCTCTGATCCCCCAGAGGATCAGTCTCCTCCTCCTCTGATCCCCCAGAGGATCAGTCTCCTCCTCCTCTGATCCCCCAGAGGATCAGTCTCCTCCTCCTCTGATCCCCCAGAGGATCATTCTCCTCCTCTGATCCCCCAGAGGATCAGACTCCTCCCCCTCTGATACCCCAGAGGATCAATCTCCTCCTCCTCTGATCTCCCAGAGGATCAGTCTCCTCCTCCTCTGATCCCCCAGAGGATCAGTCTCCTCCTCCTCTGATCCTCCAGAGGATCAATCTCCTCCTCTGATCCCCCAGAGGATCAGACTCCTCCTCCTCTGATCCCCCAGAGGATCACTCCTCCTCCTCTGATCTCCCAGAGAATCAGTGTCCTCCACCTCTGATCCCCCAGAGGATCAGTCTCCTCCTCCTCTGATCCCCCAGTGGATCAGTCTCCTCCTCCTCTGATCCCCCACAGGATCAGTCTCCTCCTCCTCTGATCCCCCACAGGATCAGTCTCCAACTCCTCTGATCCCCCACAGGATCAGTCTCCTCCTCCTCTGATCCCCCACAGGATCAGTCTCCAACTCCTCTGATCCCCCAGAGGATCAGTCTCCTCCTCCTCTGATCCCCCAGAGGATCAGTCTCCTCCTCTGATCCCCCAGAGGATCAGTCTCCTCCTCCTCTGATCCCCCAGAGGATCAGTCTCCTCCTCCTCTGATCCCCCCGAGGATCAGTCTCCTCCTCCTCTGATCCCCCCCTGGATCTGTCTCCTCCTCTGATCCCCCAGAGGATCAGTATCCTCCTCCTCTGATCTCCCAGAGGATCAGTCTCCTCCTCCTCTGATCCCCCAGAGGATCAGTCTCCTCCTCTGATCCCCCAGAGGATCAGTCTCCTCCTCCTCTGATCCTCCAGAGGATCAATCTCCTCCTCCTCTGATCCCCCAGAGGATCAGTCTCCTCCTCTGATCCCCCAGTGGATCAGACTCCTCCTCCGCTGATCCCCCAGAGGATCAATCTCCTCCTTCTCTGATCTCCCAGAGGATCAGTCTCCTCCTCCTCTGATCCCCCAGAGGATCAGTCTCCTCCTCCTCTGATCCTCCAGAGGATCAGTCTCCTCCTCCTCTGATCCTCCAGAGGATCAGTCTCCTCCTCCTCTGATCCTCCAGAGGATCAATCTCCTCCTCTGATCCCCCAGAGGATCAGACTCCTCCTCCTCTGATCCCCCAGAGGATCAGTCTCCTCCTCCTCTGATCCTCCAGAGGATCACTCCTCCTCCTCTGATCCCCCAGAGAATCAGTCTCCTCCTCCTCTGATCTCCCAGAGGATCAGTCTCCTCCTCCTCTGATCCCCCAGAGGATCAGTCTCCTCCTCCTCTGATCCCCCAGAGGATCAGTCTCCTCCTCCTCTGATCCCCCAGAGGATCAGTCTCCTCCTCTGATCCCCCAGTGGATCAGTCTCCTCCTCTGATCCCCCAGAGGATCAGTCTCCTCCTCTGATCCCCCAGAGGATCAGTCTCCTCCTCCTCTGATCCCCCAGAGGATCAGTCTCCTCCTCTGATCCCCCAAAGGATCAGTCTCCTCCTCTGATCCCCCAGAGGATCAGTCTCCTCCTCTGATCCCCCAGAGGATCAGTCTCCTCCTCCTCTGATCCCCCAGAGGATCAGTCTCCTCCTCTGATCCCCCAAAGGATCAGTCTCCTCCTCTGATCCCCCAGAGGATCAATCCACAACCTGTGGACTTACTTTCAAGGACTTTACCATTCTTGTTCTTAGTGTTTATTTATTTATCTATCTCTTTATCTATCGATCTTTTATTTATTTATTTATTATTTATCTATCTGCCTATCTATGCACAAGTTGTCTTCTTTTGCGCACTGTTTGTTTGTCAGTCTCTGTGTGTAGTTTTTCATTGATGCTATTGTATTTCTTTGTTCTACTGTGAATACCCGCAAGAAAATGAATCTCAGGGTACTGTATGATGGCGTAGAAGCACTCTGATAATAAATTTACGTTGAACTTTGATTCCTCACCACCAACCTCAAACTGCTGGCCAACCACCCTGCTGTTCACTCAGCGCAGCATCAAAGGGCGCTTATTAATTCTCTGCTGAAGTGCCTTGGTTCTGCTCCCTACTTCAAAACCATTGAATTGGCATGACTTGCTGTTGATTCAGCTACAATGCCGTGTGTGGCTGCATTTAAAAAAAGTCACAGTTTTATCTCTGAGAATTGTTATTTTGGAGAAATAAGTAATATTTAGGAACAAAAACATATTCATTGTCCACTGATATTTTCTGTGTCTGTTGTCTCCATACTGAGCTCACAAAATGACTTGACATTTCTGTTCCTGTAGCAGATACGAGAGTTGCTTGCAACATGAACTCAGTGGTCACTTTATTTGCTAGGTCCTGTATCTGTGGTCTTCTGCTGTTGTAGTCCATCCACTTCAAGGTTCAATATATTGTTCATTCAGAGATGCTCTTCTGCACACCACTATTGTAACATGTGGTTATTTGAGTTACTGTCACCTTCCTATCAGCTTGAATCAGTCAAGCCATTCTCCTCTGACCTCTCTCATTAAGAAAACATTTTTACCCACAGAACTGTCACTCGCTGGATGTTTATTGCATTTTGCACCATTCACTGTAAACTCCAGAGACTGTTGTGTAGGTCAATAGTTTCTGAGATACTCAAACCACCCCATCTGGCACCAACAATCATTCCACAGTCAAAGTCGCTGACATCACATTTCTTCCCCGTTCTGATGTTTAGTCTGAACACCAAGTGAACCTCTTGACCATGTCTGCATGCTTTTATATATTAAGAGGCTGCCACGTGATTGGCTGATTAGATATTTGCATTAACAAGCAGGTGTACAGATGTACCTAATAAAGGGGCCACAGAGTGGAAGGCAGTTTGTACCTTAGTTCCCTACAGTGGCACTTCATTTTTAATTAAATGATTCTAAACAATAGCTACATATGTGGCATGACTCATTGCTTCTCTGTTAATGGCTTTTAACTGCTTAACCAAATTAATGCTTTCCCTGGAACGGTGGAGACTGAGAGAAGATCTGATAGAGTTTATAAGTTTATGAGAAGCATAGATAGGGTAGACACCTAGTATCTTTTCCCCAGGGTAGAGATCTGAATTTGAATGTGACTATGGGTAGAAATGTCCAACTATCTTATATTCTGGGTCTAGTACTAGAGTAGAAATGTCTAATATTCACTTATTAACGGTGAAGGGGGTGAGTTGAGAAAAGATTTCCACTTGCAGTGCAAGTTTTCCACGCTGAGTTTGGTTGGCACATGGACTGCGTTACCAGGATTGGTGATGGAGGCAATTAGAGGTTTCTCAGGGTCTCTTGGGTAGGTAAAGGATGTGCAGAGAATGGAGAGACATGGACACGCCCTAGGCAAAAAGGGGCTAGTTCAATTAAGTGTTTAATTACTAGTTGAATTAGTATGGCCCAACATGATGGGCTGAAGGACTTGTTCCTGTACTGTACTGTGTTGTAGAACACAGAACGTACCACCACAGTATAGCATAGCACAGGCTCCTTGGCTCACAATTTTGTGGCAAACTTTTAATCTACTCTAAGATGCACTTAACCTTCCCCTCCCATGTAGCCCTCATTTTCTTTCATCCATGTTCCTATCTAAAAGTCTTTTAAATGTCCCTAATGTATCCGCCTCTACCACCTCCCCTGATAGGGCATTCTATACACCCACCACTCTCTGTGTAAAAACACACATCTCCGATATTCCCCATATACTTTTCTTCAATCACCTTAAAATTATACCCCTCCTGTTTTAGGCCTTCTTGCTCTGGGAAAAAGTCTCTGGCTGTCCACGCTATCTATGACAGTTATGATCTTCTCACCTCTATCAAGTCACCTCTCATCCTCCGTCTCTCTAAGGAGAAAAGCTCCAGCTCACTCCTCATAAGACCTGCTCTCTAATCCAGGCAGCATCCTGGTAAATCTCCTCTGTGGCCTCTCTCTCTCTCTCTCTCTCTCTCTCTCTCTCTCTCTCTCTCTCTCTCTCTCTCACTAAAGCTTCCACATCCCTTCTACAAAGAGGCAGCCAGAACTGAATATTCCAAACTGTGGTCTAACCAGGGTTTTATAGAGCTGCAACATTACCCTGCAGCTCTTGAACTCAATCCCCCGACTAATGAAGGCCAACACACCATATGCCTCCTATCAGCTTGTGAGGCAACATTGAAGGGTGTATGGAGATGGACCTCAGGATACCTCTGTTCCTTCATACTGCTAAGGACCCTGCCATGTACCCTGGACACTGCCTTGAAGTTCCAAAGCGAATCACTTCACATTTTCCTGGATTGAATATCATCTGCCACTTCTCAGCCCAGCTCCGCATCCTATAAATGTTCTGTTGTAACCTACAACAATCTTCTACATTATCCACCACACATTCTATACTCAGTGGCCACTTTAGTAGGTACATCTGTACATCTGCTTATTAATGCAAATATCTAATCAGCCAATCATGTGGCTGCAACTCAAGGCATAACATCATGCAGACATGGTCAAAGAGGTCAGTTCTTGTTCAGACAAAACATCAGAATGTGATCAAAGTGACTTTGATAATGGATTGTTGGTGCCAGACAGGGTGGTTTGAGTATCTCAGAAACTGCTGATCTCCTGAGATTTTCATGCACAACAGTCTCTAGAACAAAACATAAAAAAGAACCTCAGTGACTGGCAGTTCTGAGGGCAAAAGCACCTTGTTAATGAGAGAGGTCGGAGGAGAAAGACCAGACTGGTTCGAGCTGATGGGAAGGTGACAGTAAGATAACTATGCATTATGTCAGTGGCGTGCAAAACAGCTTCTTTGAACATACAACACATCGAGCCTTGAAGTGGATAGTCTACAGAAGCAGAAGCAGAAGATTAGGAACAGAAAATTCAGTGGCCAATTTATTAGGTACAGGAGGTTTCTAATAAAGTGACCCCTGAGTGTACGTTCGAAGTGGCAATCTCCAAGACTGGTCGTGGTATGCAATGCCATATTTACCCAGTAGATGGAGCCCATCATGGAGCTCACACCTTTGCCAGTCATCTGGTGATGATGTAAGACAGAATGGAGAGGCTGCGGATTTGGAACAATTTGGTGTGAAGATGCCCATACCATGGAGGACAGGAAGAGGTTACAGAAGTGAGGAATCAGGCTGGAAATGGTAGATTGAAACGATACATGATCTGTACAAACTTCACATAAGCTTCACTGTTCATCCATTTTAGGCTTAACTGAGCTGGAGATCAATTGTATCACAAAATCTGATGAGGCCTTCTCCAGGAGAAAACTGGGAATAAAGAGAGAGGATATCAATGTAGAGATTAGAACGTAAACAGAAAAATGGAGGAAGTCTGAAGGGGTCAGGCAGCATCTGTGGAGGCAAAAGGCGTAAGTTGATATTTCACGTTGGAACCCTACTTCAGGAGTGAGAGGGAAGATGGCCCATGTGGAGCAGTAGATGGTAGTGGGGAGGGGATGCTGTGCTCGGGAATAGAGGCCAGTAGGAGATTGGTAGAACCAGATGGGCAGTTGGGACCAGGTGGTGGAGGATGGACTACAGATGCTGGCAGGTGATCAGCAGAACCAGATGGAGATGGGGTGTTGGGCAGATGGGGCCAGTGGAGGAGGAGGCTCAAATGCAAGAGATTCTGCAGATGCTGGAAATCTGGAGCAACACACACAAAATGGCAGAGAAACTCAGCAGGTCAGGCAGCATCTATGAGGAGAAATGAACTGTCAGCATTTTATCAGGACTGGAAAGGAAGAGGGCAAAGCCAGACTAAGAAGGTGGGGATGGGGAGGGGAAGGAGTACAACTGGCGGGTAATACCTGTAGGTGAGGCCAGGTGAGTGAGTGGGTACAGGAGGGGTGGTAAGGTAAGAAGCTGGGAGAGGATAGGTGGAAGAAGGAAGGGGCTGAAGAAAAAGGAATCTGATAGGAGGGGAGAGTGGAGCGTGGAAGAAGAAAAGGAAAGAGGAGCTAGAGGGAGCCATGAGGACATGTGAGGAGAAGAGAAGGGATGAAAGAGTAATCAGAATGGGGAATGGACAAGGCGATAAGAGGGAGGGGGAAAGGCGGTGGTGGGTAATTTCTGGAGTAACCATGCCATAAGGGTGGAAGCTCCTCCAACTTGGTAGGTGATAGGTGGAGGGGATGTTGGGAAGATGGCACCAGGTGCAGACAGGGAGTACTGAGAAATGAGAGATGAAGGCTAGATGGGCGAGTTTGTGTGTGGGGTTTGGGGAGGAGACCACCAGAGAGGTAGGTTACCTGAACTGGGGAAGTTCAAGGTTCATACTATTGAGTTGAAAGCTACTTTGCTTTTTAATTCTCCTTCTCAGTCCCAAACTGACCTGTCAGTTCTCAACTTTCTCCATTACTAGCAGAGGTCAAATGCAAATTGGAAGAACAGTCTCTCCTATTCGGCTTGGACAGCCTACACTGAATTTTCCAATTTCAGTACTCACACACTCACCTGGCCACCAAGTTTTCTGCTCACCCCTCCCATCCTCTCGCCCTGCTTCCATCTCCAAACTCCCTCATCATCACCTACCAGCCATTGTCCCCCGCCCCCCCGTCCTTTGTACTCCACCACACCAGCAATCTTCCCTTTCCATACTGACACAGGATCATGACATGACATATCGCTGACGTCTTTTGCCTCCACAGTTGCTGCCTGAATTCCTGTACAATTTCATATAATTTCTGTTCAGTTCTGTTTTTTCTCGTCAATATTGCATCTGGAATGCTGTGTGCCTGTGATGCTGCCAGTAAGTTTTCCATCAGACATGTGCACAAACGTACTTGTGCATCTGACAATACATGACTCTGACTCTGGTCAAGCTGCTGTAACTGTTCAGCTTGCCGGTTACTCACGTCAAACAGATGAAGGATCACCAGTCTGACCCCTGCAAGGAACACCGTCATTCCGTGTCCTGCCGGGCGGGATGGTGCATGGTGATAGGTCCAAACCTGTCCCTAACAGCTTCCCTTCCAAGGCAACAACACTAATCAGTGGCCCTTTGCAGATCCCACCTCCCTGTGGCTGAAGAACCTATCACTTCCACTTGCAATGGAGTTCAAAGAGAATTCATTGTCAAAGTGCGCATATGTCACCATGTAATACCCTGAGATTCATTCACAGGAAAATAAAAAGTAGAATAGAATTTATGTAAAACAAAGACTAACAAACATCCATTCCCTGGCGTGTGAGGGTCTAGGAAGGAACATTAATATTCAAACTGATAAAAATTCTGCTCCAACTCCCTCCAATATTTAGAGTGTTGTTGGAATCGAGTCAACGAGAAGACAATATTCCATTATCGGTATTTCCGCCCCCAGTTTTTCAGGCAGTTTCTGTTATTTGATAGAACCCCTTTGCTGAAAGCAATAAAAGATGCTACATGAGATGGACGTCCCCTGCTCCTGGAAGAAAATCGATACCTGTCAAAGGTCATTTTCGTGACTGTCCTGTGTTGACAAGTAAGGCTTGTATCCTTCAACAGTCCCAGTCCTGTGCTTCAGGAGGTCGGAAAAATAATACAACTGTAAAAATAGCAAAGTTGGTCATTGGGTGAGGTGAAGGAAATGCATTAACTCCCACGTAGTCATGTTAATGCCACCATTAACTTCAGAATCAGTAATCCAGTGTTAAATCACTCCATTTCTCTGGCTCTGCTCTGTGTTGTTTCAATTTTCAAAACATAGAACCGAACAGACAGCACAAGAGCAGGCCATTCAGCCCACAATGATATGCTGAGCTAAGTAAGCTAATGATAGCTAACCCCTTCTGCCGACTCAATGTCCGTATCCCTCCATTCTTGGCACATTTATGTGCCTGTCTAAGAGACTCTTGAATTCTCTATTGTATCTGCCTACATCACAACCCCAGGCTGTGTAAAAAACTTTGCCCACTTGCCTCCGTTGCACTTTCTCCCTTTCACCTCTAGTATTGGCCATTTTGACCCCTGGGAACAAGATACCGGCTGCCTATCAATACCCCGCATAACTGTAGAAATTTCGATCATGTCTCATACTCCACTTCTCCAGAGAAATCAATTCAAGCTTATTCAAGCTCCCCTATCAAACTATCTGACCATCGAGGGCATCTTAAAAAGGGAATGCAGCAAGAAGGCAGCCTCCACCATGAAGGGCCCTCGCCACCTAGGATGTGTCCTGTTCTCATCAGGAGGAGGTACAGGAGCCTGATAATCAACGATTCAGGAACAGCTTCTTCCCCTCCACTGCCAGATTTCTGAACAGACCATAAACCCTCAAACACTACCTTAGTGGAATTTAATGCAGGCCAGTGTGAGCCGCATTGCACTTTGGGAGGACAAATCAGGTTAGGACTTACACGATGAATGGAAAGGAGGGTGTCAAAGTTCAGAGATCAACCCACTGTAAGGATTTTGTACACCCTGTGAGATACATGGGTTTCCTCCCACAGTCCAAAGATGTACTGGTTAAAGGGTAATTGGTCATTATAAATTGTTCCACGATTAAGCTAGGATTAAATCGAGGGTTGCTGGGTGACCTGGCTCAAAGGGTCAGAAAGACCTGTTCTGTGCCGTATTTCTACATAAATAAAATAGAGGGGCCTGGGACTACAGATCCATAATCACCTGAACAGGGTCAGACAGAGATTTAGAAAATGCAGTTGGCCTTCAAACCTCTTTTAAGAGAACTTTAGATAGGTACATGGATGGGAGGTGTATGTAGGGCTATGGTCCAGATGTGGGTCAATGGGACTAGACAAAATAAGAGCAGCACAGACTAGATGGGCTGAAGGGCCTGCTTCTGGGCAGTAGTGCTCCATGATTGTTTTGTTTTGTAATTCCAAAAACAAACTGAAAGAAAATCAAGGGAGACGCAGATAAACGTGTACACTTCGTTTTAATTTTAGTGAGGTTCACAATTATGATGTGGCAGTGTAATGATGTATGTCATTCATGCACCTAAATATATATATATGTAGTATTCTATATAGACATCTACTTTCAGGAAGGAGGTACAGGAACCTGAAAACCCACACTCAGTGATTCAGGAGGAGCTTCTTTCCCTCTGCTCTTAGATTTCAGAATTGCCCTTCATAAATCTCTTCGACACTATCCACCTGTGATGATTTTCAGGTGATTATGGATCTGTATTCCCACATCCCTTTGTTTTATTTATGTAAATTGTGAATTTTAAATGGTCCCTTTCAGGCCTAAAGATTTAAACACTGTGGAGGATTTCTTACTCTAGTGGGATAACGTCTCTCCTGACAAACGGGGTGACTCTGCTTGGCAGGTGAGTCTTGGGGCTGTGAAACAGTCTGTGTGGTGATAGTAGGAATTGACTCTGGGACTGCAGGAAGTGGTTCTGACAGCTCTGAAAACCTTTCTTCTCTTGATTCAACTGATCAATGTGTTGTCTCCAGATGACACCCTCGCCGGGACTGCTCGTCCAGGAGTGAAACGTTGAAACTCCTTGTTTGAGGAGCCCTCAGTTCCTCTCGGCTGTTTGTCCTGCAGCCTCCTCCTGAGATCGGGTTTGAGGAGATGCAAGTCTGAGCACAGAGGGTGATGCAGGAACACCATGGCTGGTGAGTGTGCTGCATTGCGGTGTGCAAGGAGCAAATGGGTCCTTGTGTGCTTGTCAGTTGTGTGCTGTGCTGTCATTGGTCGCAGCGTGTCCGTTTCTGATTCAGTGTCAGTTGTGTGCTGTGCTGTCATTGGTCGCAGCGTGTCCGTTTCTGATTCAGTGTCAGTTGTGTGCTGTGCTGTCATTGGTCGCAGCGTGTCCGTTTCTGATTCAGTGTCAGTTGTGTGCTGTGCTGTCATTGGTCGCAGCGTGTCCGTTTCTGATTCAGTGTCAGTTGTGTGCTGTGCTGTCATTGGTCGCAGCGTGTCCGTTTCTGATTCAGTGTCAGTTGTGTGCTGTGCTGTCATTGGTCACAGCGTGTCCGTTTCTGATTCAGTGTCAGTTGTGTGCTGTGCTGTCATTGGTCGCAGCGTGTCCGTTTCTGATTCAGTGTCAGTTGTGTGCTGTGCTGTCATTGGTCGCAGCGTGTCCGTTTCTGATTCAGTGTCAGTTGTGTGCTGTGCTGTCATTGGTCGCAGCGTGTCCGTTTCTGATTCAGTGTCAGTTGTGTGCTGTGCTGTCATTGGTCGCAGCGTGTCCGTTTCTGATTCAGTGTCAGTTGTGTGCTGTGCTGTCATTGGTCGCAGCGTGTCCGTTTCTGATTCAGTGTCAGTTGTGTGCTGTGCTGTCATTGGTCGCAGCGTGTCCGTTTCTGATTCAGTGTCAGTTGTGTGCTGTGCTGTCATTGGTCGCAGCGTGTCCGTTTCTGATTCAGTGTCAGTTGTGTGCTGTGCTGTCATTGGTCGCAGCGTGTCCGTTTCTGATTCAGTGTCAGTTGTGTGCTGTGCTGTCATTGGTCGCAGCGTGTCCGTTTCTGATTCAGTGTCAGTTGTGTGCTGTGCTGTCATTGGTCGCAGCGTGTCCGTTTCTGATTCAGTGTCAGTTGTGTGCTGTGCTGTCATTGGTCGCAGCGTGTCCGTTTCTGATTCAGTGTCAGTTGTGTGCTGTGCTGTCATTGGTCGCAGCGTGTCCGTTTCTGATTCAGTGTCAGTTGTGTGCTGTGCTGTCATTGGTTGCAGTGTGTCCTTTACGCTCTGGACAAGCCTGGGTGGTACGGAGAGTCATACAGCTTACTCGATTTGTTCCTAGGAGTGTCTGGAACTGTTCCCCAACAAACTGTGGTCCATTGTCACTAAGTGATCTGGAACATGTGTACTTGTGAAGGGGTTTCCCAACACATCAGCAGTGTGAGAGGCTGTAGTGGAGGCTGCTGGAACACTCCTGGTCACTTTGTATCTGCATCCACTGCTACCAAGAAATTCAAATGAATGGTCCGACAAAATCCACATGAATCCTCTGTCAGGGAAATGTAGGCCACTCCCTGCGATGGAGAGTCTCTGCTTTGGCATCTTCTGGACATGGTGGCATCCTGCACGGTGCACAGGAAGCTGCTCGAGTTGCTGATCTATCCCAGGCCACCAGACAAAGCTTCGAGCTAACCCTTTCATTTTCACCATGCCTAGGTGGCCGGCACGTGGCTCCTTCAACACCTTAGCTCTCAGCTTGGATGGTACAACGGATCTCAATCCCCACAGAAGGCAACTCACATCAAGGGCAAGTTCATCCAGGCGCTGGTAAAAATGGGAAACTGGAGTTTGTGCTGCACATTCCAGCCATTTTGGGTTGCCTGAGAGAGTGTGGGTTTTTTTCTGGTTTCCCTTTGGATCATCTCTGCCATAACAGGGAGACTTTCAATTTGCATCAGGGAGAATTCGTCAAGAAGAGTGTCCTCTTTTGTAAAACTTTCAGGGATGTCCTTTTCCAAGGGTAAATGGGACAATCCATCAGCGTTTTCATGATTAGTTGTCCTCTTGAATTTGATCTTATAACTACGTCCTCAAAGAAACAGGGCCCATCTCTGCACTTTTGCTACTACTGTTAGTGGAACAACCTTCTATGGATTGAAGATGGGCAGAGGTGTTGGACTTACTGACCAGCCAAAGTCCGAAGGTGTTGCTGCATGGGCTGGAATCTACTGATGTACTTCCCATTTCAAAATGAATTGGCGGACCGTGACTGTGAGCCACATGCTTTTGGGTACTCGGTAGAGCCAGGATGTTGTGCAGGAGCATGGAAAATCCATATGGATGCTCCCGAGAAGAACTGAGGAATCCCTCTATTGAGGTCCCATCTATTAAATAAGATCTTAAGCCAAAGCATTGTATGTAAGACATCCCGTTGCATTACTCAAAGGCTAATGGATTAAAGATTAAAGATCCACTTTATTTGTCACATGTACATGAAAACGTACGGTGAAAGGCATTGTTTGTGTCAACGACCAAGAAAGTTGGAGGATTATGCCGGGAGGAGGGCAGCCTGCAAGTGGTAGCACAGCATAAGCCCTCTATTTATTAGTCTTAACCTCTGTGTCTTTGGAATGTGGAGAGGAGATCTCCCTGGACATGGGAAGAACGTACAATCTTCTTAAAGACAGTGGAGAGACTGGAGCCCTAGTTACCAATGTTGTGAAGCGTTGTTCTATCCTCTGGGCTGCCTTGACAACTGTCCTCACACCTGTCCCTGCGTTATTTCTCTCTCACCAAACATCACAAAGAACAGGCTATCTGTCCATTAACATCTTACTAGTGGTGTCCAAAATTGATCACCGAGCTTTGTTCACTGTAACCTGCTGATAAGCAGTCACTCTCGTCTTGTTGCTGTGGTTATGTTCTGAAGAATTCTAGTTGGTGTAGCCCAGTGCAACACTTCTGAAATTGTGTAAGCTATGCATATTTTCGGTTGGTATGGAAACGATTCAGTAATTCTATTACTGTAATTCTATTACTTGTCTGAGGTTCGAAGTTCAAAGTGTATTTATTATCAAAGTATGTAGAGTGTACACAGCCTTGACTTTCATCTCCTACGGGCAGCCACAAGACAAAGAAGCCCAATAGAACACAGTTAAAAAGACCTTCAAACACCCAATTTACAGAAAATAAACATCGTGCAAACAATAAGGTAAGCAAATAACATTCAGAACTGAAGTCACGAAGCCAGTCATCACTGCAGCCGATTCAGGAGCCCATTAGTTGCAGGACACGGCCTGCGTTCAGCACAGAGATGAGTAAACCCTGTGGAACAGCGAGCTGAGCCGATAATGACCTTTTCAACCTGGCTTGGCACTTAAATCATCCAAACCTCAGGTCATTCCTTGCTTTGATATTAAGCACATCGTTTGTACTACGTAACTATCCTCCACTCATCGTATGGAGCTGCAGAGGTCAGCTTATCAGGAGACAAGGCTTGGTGGCAGACTGTTTTCTCTCATGTGTTGAAAGATAGACTTTGCCTATTGAGTAAAGGATATTGTTTGCTGAGTAAATAAGACTTTATTTGCTAAAAAATTGCTTATTGATTGCAAATTCCACAGTTTTTACTGCCCCATTTCCAACACACTGATTGACGCTATGTTATCAAGGTAGTCTTTTTCCATTCCCCATTCTGATTCTTCTCTTCTCCTCACCTGCCCATAAACTCCCTCTGACTCCCCTTCCCTTTCCCCTTCCTTTTCTCCCATGGCCCAGTGGCCTCTCCTATCAGATTCACTATTCTTAGCCCATTACCTCTTCCATATATGCCCTCACAGTTTATTCCCCAGTCCCCAACCTACCCACCTGTCCCCTCACCTGCCAGCTTGTACTCCATCCCCTTCCCCACCTTATTCTGACTCCTGCCACCCTCCCACTCCCCTCACTTCCTTCCCAGTCCTAATGAAGGGTCTTGGCCCAGAACATCAACTGTTTATTCCTCTCCGTTGATGCTGCCTGACCTGCTGAGTTCCTCCACTGTTTTGTGTCTGTTGCTCTGGATTTCCAGCATCTGCAAAATCTCTTGTCTTTATCAAGTCAGTCTGCTTTTCTTCCTCTATCATCTGAATGATATTTGATTTTCTTCCCTTTCAATGATTTTTTAAATATTTTTACAAGAGTGATGAAGACACTGGATTCTAATTCCCTACAGTCTTCCAGGACAGTCCAGGTTGATGGAGTCCTCTCCACTGTCCGACACAATTGACTTTAATCACCTTTCAATTTGGCCAGACCAAGTTCCATGGACAATCTGGGAGGAGTAGCAAATAGGCTCCCCAGCAACACCTAAATCCCGGGAATTCATACTGGGACTGTTAAGGCTAGATTGACCGAGTGGCTTAGTGGTGCAGCTGGTAGAGCCATTGCTTCATAGCTCCAAACACCGGGTTCAGTCCCGACCTCTGGTGCTGCCTGTGTGGAGTTTGCACATTCTCCCTTTAGAACTTAGATCAGAGAACAGTACATTCCCTTTGGCCCACAATGCAGGTGGCGCAGTAACCTAGCAGTTAGCATAATGCCAGCGACCCAGGTTCAAATCCCATTGCCGTCAGGAAGGAGTTGGTGTGTTCTCCCTGTGAATGTGTGGCTTTCCTCCTGGTGCTCTGGTTTCCTCCTATTGGTCACATGGGTGTAATTGGGCAGCACGGGGTCATTGAGCTGGAAGGTCCTGTTTACTGCACTGTAAAAGAAATATCCTGCCAGCCTGTTAACCCACTCGGTCTAACCCGTCCCTCCTACAGAACCCTCCATTTCTCTTTCATCCATGTTTCATAAGAGTCTCTGAAATGTCCCTAATATATCTACCTCCACCATGAGTGCTTCTTCTAGATGCTCCAGCTTCCTCCCACATCCCAAAGACAAGGGGAGTGATAGGTTAGTGATAACTTCCTCCCACATCCCAAAGACAAGGGGAGTGATAGGTTAATTAGCCTCTGTAAATCAGTAGTGTTTTTTTATTGTTGCATGTTCCGAGGAAAAGTGAAAAACTTCATGCAGCTCACATCATCACACAGAGCATTCAGGTAGAATAAGGTAAAATAATGGATTAAGTATTACAGTTACAGAGAAAGTGCAGGAAAACAATGAGGTGCAAGGTCATCAACAAGTAGATTGTGAGGTCAAGAGCCCACCTTATTGTAACGGACACAAAATACCGGAGGAGCACCATGGGCCAGGCAGCATTCATGGAGTTGACCTTGAGGCCCTTCATCAGAACTGGAAAAGAAGGTGAGTAGGGGAGAGGTGCTGAAGTGAGAAGATGGGAGATGATAGGTAGAAAAGGAAAAGGGCTGAAGACAAAGGAATCTGACTGGAGAGGAGAGTGGACCGTGAGATCAAATCATTAGAAAGAGGTACGATAGGGTTGGAAGGTGTTGAATAATTGTGGAGAGGATAGAGCTAAGGAACTGCAAGGGTAAAAAGACCCTGATGGGAGTTGTATACAGACCCCCAACAGCAGTAAAGATGTGTCCTACAAATTACAACAGGAGGTAAAAGATGCGTTCCAAAAGGGCAATGCTACAATAGTCATGGGGAACCAGAATTGTTTGGAGGGCTTAAGGTAAAAGAACCCTTAGGGGAAATGATCATAATATGATCAAATTCATCCTGAAATTTGAAAAGGAGAAGCTGAAGTCAGATGGATCAGTATTACAGTGCAGTAAAGGGAATTACAGAGCCATGAGAGAGGAGTTGGCCAGAATTAATTGGAAAAGAACACTGGCAGGGATGATGGCAGAGCAACAATGGCTGGAATTTCTGGAAGCAATTCAGATGGCACAGGATAAATACATCCCAAAGAGGAAGAAGTATTCTAAAGGCAACATGACATAATCGTGGCTAGCAAGAGAAGTCAGAGCCTATGTAAAAGCCAAAGAGAGGGCATGTAATAGAGCAGAAATTAGTGGGAAATTAGAGGATTGGGAAGCTTTTAAAAATCAACTAAAAATAATTAAGAAGGTAAAGATAGAGCATGAAAGTAAGCTAGCCAATAGAGTGTGAAGTTACCATTACTAGAGAGAAGGTTCTTGGGAAACTGAACAGTCTGGAGGTAATTAAGTCGCATAGACCAGATGGTGCATGCCCTAGAGTTCTGAAAGAGGTGACTGAAGAGATTGTGGAGGCATTAGTAATGATCTTTCAAGAATCACTAGATTCTGACATGGTTCTGGAAGACTGGAAAATTGCAAATGTCACTCCACTCTTCAAGAAGGGAGGGAGGCAAAAGAAAGGAAACTATAGGCCAGTTAGTCTGACCTCAGTGGCTGGGAGGATGTTGGAGTCAATTATAAAGAATGAGGTCTCAGGGTACTTGGACACATAATAAAACAGGCCACAGTCAGCATTGTATTTTTCAAGGGGAAATCTTGCCTGACAGATCTGTTGGAATTCTTTGAAGAAGTAACAAGCAGGGTAGACAAAGGAGAATCGGTTGATGTTGTGTACTTGGATTTTCAGAAGGCCTTTGACAAGGTGCCACACATGAGGCTGCTTAACAAGTTACGAGCCCGTGCAAAGATGTAATATTAAAAGCAAGGATGTAATGTTGAGATTTTATAAAGCACTGGTGAGGCCTCACTTGGAGTATTGTGAGCAGATTTGAGCCCCTTATCTTAGAAAGGATGTGCTGAAACTGGAGAATGTTGAAAGGAGGTTCTTGAATATGATTCCAGGATTTAATGGGTTGTCATATGAACAGTGTTTGATGGCTCACTGCCAGAAGAATGAGGGGTGGCCTCATTGAAACCTCGATAGAGCCTATGAGGAGAGGATGTTTCCTTTGGTGGGTGAATCTATAACCAGAAGACACAGCATCAGAATAGAGGGCCATTCTTTTAGAATGGAGATGTGGAGAAATTTCTTTAGCCAGAGAATGGTGAATTCTTCACCACAGGCAGCCGTGGAGACCAATTCTTTATGTATATTTAAGGCAGAGGTTGATAGATTCTTGATTGGTCAGGGCATGAAGGGATATGGGGAGAAGGGGATAAGAGCCCATGGTATTACAGGAAAGATTCTAGCACAGATAACACAGTGGCTGAACGGCAGGAGGAGGCAAAGAGTGGGAATAAAGGGAGCCTTTTCTGGTTGGCTGCCGGGAACTAGTGTCCCACAGGGAGCTGTATTGGGACCAATTCTTTTTACATTATATGTCGATGACTTGGATGATGGAATTGATGGTTTTGTGGCAAAGTTTGCAGATGATACATGGTACATGGAGCCTAGAAAAATAGAGAGATATGGGTAGGCCTAGTAATTTCTAAAGTAGGGACATGTTTGGCACAACTTTGTGGGCCGAAGGGCCTGTATTGTGCTGTAGGTTTTCTATGTTTCTATGATACAAAGGTAGTTTTGAGGAAGTAGAGAGGCTACAGAAGGACAGACAAATTAGGAGAATGGCAAAGGGGTGGATGGTGGAATGCAGTGTTGGGAAGTGTATGGTCATGTGCTTTGATAGAAGAAATAAAAGGGTTGACTATTTTCTAAATAGAGAGAAAATACAAAAATCTGAGGCACAAAGGGACTTGGAAGACCTTGTGCAGGATTCCCTAAAGGTTAATTTGCAGATTAAGTCCATGGTGAGTAAGGCAAATGTGATATTAGCATTTCAAGAGGACCAAAATATAAAAGCAAAGATGTAAAATTGAGGCTTTATAAAGCACTGATGATGCTTCACTTGAAGATTGTGAGCAAGTTTGGGCCTCTTAGAAAGGATGTGCTGAAACTGAAGAGGGTTCAAAGGGAGGTTCACAAAAATGGTTTCAGGATTGAATGGTTTGTCATAAAGTGTGAAGAGCATTTGATGGCTTTGGGCTGGGCCTGTACACACCAGAATTCAGAAGAATGAAGGAGTGACCTCATTGAAACCTATAAAATGTTGAAAAACCTCAATTGAGCGGTTGTGGAGAGGATGTTTCCTATGGTGGGAGATTCTAAAAGCAGAGGACACTGCCTCAGAACAGAGGGGCATCTTTTTAGAATGGAGATGAGGAGGAGATTGGGGCTGAAAGGGAATTTGGATCAGCCATGATGGAATGGCAGAACAGACTTGACAGGCCAAATGGCCTAATTCTACTCCTATATCTTGTGGTCATGGTTTAAGAGGGAAACTAGAATGGGGTATAGCAAAAGAGAGAAAGGGAAGGGGAGGAGTAACTTATTGTACTGGGGAACTATTTGATCGTCTTATAACAGTGAGCTGGAAGCTGTCCCTGAGCCTGGAGCTTTCAAACTTTTGTTCCTTCTGCCTGATTTGAGGCCAGAGAAGAAAGAGTATCTGGGGTGGTGGGGGAACTTTGATTATATCGGCTGCTTTACTGAAACAGAGAGACTGTGGACAGGGTTCATGGGGGGGGGGGGGAAGCTGGTTTCTGCAATATGCTGAGCTGTACCCACAGCTGCAGTTTCTTGTAGTCACGGACAGAGGGGTTCCCGTAGCAAGCTGTGTCACATGCAGATATGATGCATTGAATGGCACTTCAATAAAAATTGGTGGGGGGGGGGGTCAGAGATCTTCAGCCTCCTGAGGAAGATGGTGAGCTTCTTTGGCCGTGGTGTCACATAGTTGGACCAGGACAGGATATTGGTGATGTTCACTCCTCGGAAAGTGAAATTCTCAGCCTCTCGACCTCAGCACCATTGACGTGGTCAGGAGCCTTTGCACCCACCATGCCCCGCCCCACCTTCCTGAAGTCAACGAGCAGCTCTTCTGTTTCGTTGACGTTGAGGGAAAGGTTGCTGTCACGACTCCATGCTATGAATCTCTCTATCTCCTTCCTGTACTCTGGCTCATTGATATCGGAGAAATGGCCCATCTGTAAATTTGTAGGATCTGTCCACGCAGTCATAAGTGTACTGGGAGTAGAGAAGGGAGCTGAGGGCACAACCCTGTGGAGCCCCATTGTTGAGGCTAATCCTGACGAGGGATTTGTGTTCCGTGCACTCACCACTCTCTGTTTAAAAGCCTTCCCTCTGATTTTCTTCACTCACCCAGTACTGACCATTGCCACCCTGAGAAAAAGGCACTGGCTGTCCACTCCATCTATGCCTCTATCAAGTTGCCCCTCATTCTCCTCGACTCCAAAGAGAAAAGCCCGAGCTCACTCAACCTATCCTCAGAAATGCTGGCCAGTGACATCCACATCCACCATTATGGACCCTCACCAAAAAGACATGCCCTCTTTTCATTACCACCATCAAGGTGGAGATACACAAGCCTGAAGACACACAATCAATGTTTCAGGAACGGCTTCTTCCCCTTCACCATCAGATTTCTGAATGGACAATGAACCCATGAACACTACCTCACATCTTTGCTCTCTTTTTGCACTACTACTTTGATTTAATTTTCTTGTAGTAATTTATGGTATTTTTCAATGTATTGCACTGTACTGAGGCTGCCAAACATCAAATTTCACAACATACACCAGTGACAATAAACCTGATTCTGATTCTAATTCTGATACCCCAAGAACTTAGAAACAAGCCAAACAGAACTGACTGCAGGACACAGATTGGTGTACTGCTCACGGTGGAGTTCTTGAATGTGTAGTGCACAGAAAGAGTTCCACATCGAATGAACCCTCTGCTATCCTTGTACCCACCCATATCCTATCCTGAACACCCCACTTTATTAGAGAATCTCTTCTGTTTATGTGTCTTTCTCTTGCTAATGGGTGCTTGTTCCTTCAAGATGGAAATATTCAAAAGCTTAACAACTGTCATTGCAAATTCTAACCTAGCACCCTACCCAACAAAGCAAGTCAAATTTCCTCAGTGGACATTTCAAAACATGCGCTGGTAAATTGTGCTCACGGTCACTTGTTTCCATAGAAACCATGGCAGTCAACAGTTCTTTTCAAGTCTGCTTATTTTTACACAAGGCAGTGAGAGATTTTAATAAAACACTTGTGTGGGGGTGTCTTTCATGACTATAAATCATTTCATTGTCACCTGCCACTCTAATCTCTACAAACATTCAGCAACAGCCTTCGTTCCTATTGGTCAGCTCCATGTGCACTTCTGTTTTCTTATTGGCTGGTTTCTATTTTTGGTAACAAGCCCATCATCTGTTGCACTTTATAGACATACAATCAATCTATGTATATAAGCTATATTATGCATTTATCTTTACTGTTTTAATTATGTGTTCTTTATCTTATTGTGATTTTTTGTGCTGTATCAAATCCAGAGGAACAATTATTTCATTCTCCTTTACACTTATGTGCTGGAAACGACATTAAATAATCTTGAATCTTGAAAATGAAATTCTGTCCTTCCTGCAAATAAATGTCCCATCCAATCACTTCACAGCAGCAAACCATCCACAAAATCAAACTGAAGCAGGGGAATTTTAACGTTACAGTTGCCATGACAACCAATCATCCATCCAACCTAAAATACATTCAAGATATAATTTCCCATCATAAATTCCTGTCTGTTTACAACGGACGCGGACAGTGTCAGTATTGCACACAGTGAATACCAGGCACTCCCCTACCAGACACAGGCATTGACAGGAGGGGCTGTCATGAAGATTACTGCATGCCAGAAAGGGAATACACTCACAGAGAAATGCAGTAGGGAAACAGGCCATTTGGCCCCTCGAATCCCAGCCTATCATCAAACCTCCATTCACACGACTCCCATTTTATTTCCCCGTTCTCCCATCAACTCCCTCTGGATTGTACCACTCACCTTGCTCAGTACGGGTAATTAACTGACCAATCTCCATGATTGTGGGGGGCGGGTTGGGGAATATCCGTGTGATCACTGGGAATATATGCAGACTCCTCCCAGTCAGCACCTGAGGTCGGGATTGAACCTGGGTTTCTGGACACGGAGATCGTGGAGGAGATGTTGCCAATCCGAACTGAGGGGGTCTCGAGTGAGGAAATCGATAATCCAATTGCAGATGGTAATGAGTCCAAAGCCTTGAAGCTTATTAATTAGAGCTGAGGGGATGAAGTTATTGAATTCCGAGCCGTGGTCAATGAAGTGTGTCCTGAAGTACTCAGTCCAGATCTTCCAGGGCTGAGTGATGGCATCCACTGTGGACCTGCTGTGCCAGTGCACAAGCTGGTCTGAATCCAAGTCGCCTCTCAGGCAGCAGCCTCTCAAAGCACTTCATCACAGAGATGTAATGCCACTGGGCCAGAGTCACTGAGGCAGGTTACCACGTTCCTCGTGGGAACTCGCGTAATTGAAGTCTGCTTGAAGTACTGAGGGAGGGGTGGTGTTGGACGGTACTGAGGGAGGGGTGGTGTTGGATGGTACTGAGGGAGGGGTGGTGTTGGACAGTACTGAGGGAGGGGGTGGTGTTGGACGGTACTGAGGGAGGGGGTGGTGTTGGACGGTACTGAGGGAGGGGTGGTGTTGGATGGTACTGAGGGAGGGGTGGTGTTGGATGGTACTGAGGGAGGGGGTGGTGTTGGACGGTAATGAGGGAGGGGGTGGTGTTGGACAGTAATGAGGGAGGGGTGGTGTTGGATGGTACTGAGGGAGGGGGTGGTGTTGGACGGTACTGGGGGAGGGGGTGGTGTTGGACGGTACTGAGGGAGGGGTGGTGTTGGACATTACTAAGGGAGGGGTGGTGTTGGACAGTACTGAGGGAGGGGGTGGTGTTGGACAGTAATGAGGGAGGGGTGGTGTTGGATGGTACTGAGGGAGGGGGTGGTGTTGGACGGTACTGAGGGAGGGGTGGTGTTGGACATTACTGAGGGAGGGGTGGTGTTGGACGGTACTGAGGGAGGGGGTGGTGTTGGACAGTATTGAGGGAGGGGTGGTGTTGGACATTACTGAGGGAGGGGTGGTGTTGTACAGTATTGAGGGAGGGGTGGTGTTGGACGGTACTGAGGGAGGGGTAGTGTTGGACATTACTGAGGGAGGGGTGGGGTTGGACGGTACTGAGGGAGGGGTGGTGTTGGGCAGTATTGAGGGAGGGGGTGGTGTTGGACATTACTGAGGGGAGTCAGTCCTGTCCAACACCACTCTTTCCCTCAGTTGTGTATTAATTTTCTCAACGTGCAAGTTTGCAATTTTTCCCAAGCCTTCACCTTCTGAATGGCCACTGACTGACTCAGGACTTTTGACTCTTCATCTTGATGGCACTTTCAGGCACAATTGTTTCATCTGGATTTCTTTCCTCTGGGTCCCTTGTTTTGTGTGAACCATATTTCTCTTTGGATAAAGCATGTTTTCCTGTTCTCTGTCCAACAATAACACTAGTCTTGTAATCTCTCGTTCAATGACAAATTCCTTTCTGGCTCCTCTCCCAGCTCGTTGTTTATGGACGGGAATGAGGCCTTGGAGAAAGAGGCACATTCCATCGAGAATTCTGAGAACATCGGCACTGGTTAGCCAAGGGGTCTGTGACTGGGAGCTATGTACAACTGGCATTAAAGCAGGGAGCTGGTCTTGGCCAAGCTATTCGTTCTTTATCAAAGGACTGACTTTAATAAAAAGATAATCGGTACTTTTGCTCATACGAGAGACACAAAATGTTTAAGAAATATGTAATAAACACAAGAAGTTCTGCAGATACTGGAAGTATAGAGTAACATTCAAAATGCTGGAGGATCTCAGCAGGTCAGGCAACATCTATGGAGCGGAATGAACAGTCAATGTTTCAGGCCGAGACCCTTCATTAGCGCTTAAGCATGGACAAGAATGTGGAAGGAAGGATGTGGAAGCTTTATAGAGGGTCTGGAGGAGAGTTATCAGGATCGAGCCTGGTCCGTCTGGTGAGAAGAGGGTGAGCAATTGAGTGTTTTTCTCTTTAGAGTCAAGCAGGATGAGGGGGGACTTCATTGAGGTTTACAAGATTGAGAGGAGAGATTGATTGAGAGGAGAGCTAGGGACTCCCCCCCCCCCCCACCAAGGAAGAAATGGTTAATACAAGAGGGCATGATTTTTTAGGTGTTTGGAGGGGGAGGGGATGTCAGAAGGAAATTTTGTGCACAGAGAATGGTAGGTGCATGGAGCATGCTGTCAGGGCTGATATATTAGGGACATTTAAGAATCTAGGACACAGTATGTGAAGCAGCTGTTTTCTGCTGGAATTGGTGACATATATGAACTAGCAGGGAGGAGATGTTCAGTGGCTCAATCAATGTATTGTTGAATCACTGCAAGGCATTTTTTCCACGGACTGATGTGCAGTGATACTGTACCAAGCTTTATGTCCAGCCTGCTTGTTCCTGCAGGGCAGCATTCCTTAGCAGGCAACATCCCTCAACCTGCATATCCTTTCAGAAAGCACTCCACCAACTGCTAACGACCACCGCCACCCAGGCCATGTTCTCTTCTCGCTACTGCGTTGGGTAGGAGCTTTAGGAACACACCAACAGCTTCAGGAACAGTTATTACCCCTCAACCATCAGGCTCCTGAACCGGCTTCCCTTCCCTCAGCTCTGAACTGATTCCACAGTATTTAGACTCTTTCAAGGACACTGGAAGTCATGTTTTCAGCATCATTTTTTGGTTTTATTTCTTGTATTTTCAGTTGCCTTCTTTTGCGCATTGGCTGCTGGTCAGTCTTTGTGTGTGTTTTGCCATCAATTCCATTGTATTTCTTTGTACTACCGTGAATGCCTGCAAGAAAAAGAATCCCAAGGTTTGTCCTGTGATTAAGTTACAGTTAACGGGGTTTGTTGAGGACTGCTGGGGCAGCCTGGCTCGGAGGTCCAGAAAGGCCTACTCTGCACTGTTAAATAAACACACACAAGGGAACACTTTACACCACACAAATGCATAGACATTCACATAAATACATGCACATATACAAACGTATGCTGATGCAAACACGTAGATTATACGCATATGTATGCATTTCAGCTCATGTATTCATCGCACAGATTCACACGTACAGACAAACACATTCAAAGCATAATTATTATAAACAGTCAGACACACGACATATTCACGATACACATAGCAAGCGGTCAACGCTGCTCAAGACTCACACTTAGCCAAGCACGGGCGCACTCAGTGAGACAAATAGACATGTGCACCTGTGCATACCCCAGCCTGAGCTTGTAAAATGCTGCAAAACGTAAAATGGTTTGTAATTGCCATTGCCCTCCCCCTGGGTAATCATTTTAGTTGGAAATAGAAACATCTAGAAAACTTAACCTCAAGTTTACATTTACTAGAATGCCACGTAGTGAATTCCTCCAGCTTGTTGTACACGTTAGCTGTAGTATTACTCCCTGGTACTGTGAGCCCTTGTATCCTCCAGCAGTGAAATGTGAATGAATGAGAGTGCAGCAGGGCCGAGAGTGATCCACCTGCCCTGCTACAGGAGGGATGCCCAGCAGGCTGCTGCCTCGCTGTCCCATTTCGCACTACGGCGTAGAGACGAGCGTGATCTCCAGCGGATCAAAACCCTCCCTCTGAGGCAGCGAAAACCAGACCCTTTCCAAACAAGGCAGGGGTCAAGTTAGCAAAACCCAACACTTCTGTTTCAAAGTAAATTTATTATCAAAGTATGTATATGTCACCATATACTGCCCAGAGATTTGCGTTCTTGCAGGCATGCACCGTACAACAAAAATACCAAAGACTGCACACAAACAACTGATATGCAAAAGAAGACAAATAAATAAACAAACAAACAAATAAACACAGACATATATATATATACCGAATATATAATTTATATTCTGTTTGTTGTCTGAATCTGCATGCCCGGGATGCGGCTGCAAGCAAGCTTTCAATTCAAAGCTCAAAGTAAGTTTTTTATCAGAATTAAAATTTATCAGTTTTTTATCATATGTTAACATGAGATTCATTTTCTTGCAGGCATTTACAAGAGAAAGGAAATACAATGGAAATTCACAAAAATCTATACAAGGATTGACAGACAACCTTTGTGCAAAAGAAGACAAATAAAATTACGAATGGGACGTGAGTTGTAGAGCCCTTGCCAGTGAATCTATAGGGTGTGCAATCAGTTGCAGGTGGTGAGTGAATTTACCCACACCGGTTCAGAAGGGTAACTGTCCTTAAGGGTCACAGCACGGAAACAGACAAACCGTGCAAATACTGTAATTGTCCCCACTTTCACCTTACACACGCCTGACCAACGGGACTAGATTGTCGTTGTAAAGTCAAACTTAGAGGTATTCAGTGGGCCGAGCAGCGGCACCTGTTGTGTGTGTGTGGGGGGGGGGGGGGGAGAGGTAATGCCAATGGGACAAGTCAATTATTCCCCCCTCCCCCCACCTCTGAGCTCCTGCAGAGGATTGTTCGTTCGCAAACACATCTCTTGGGTCTCTGAATTGTCCTCATAACCCGGAAGGATTGTTTCGGTTGCAGTGATTGTGTTGGACGCTGACCAGTCAGGCAGAAATCCTTTAGAAAGTGTTTTCCTTTGGACCTGATTTGGAACGTCACCAAAGGCTCCAGCAAATGTCTGCAGATGTACTGTATCTGCATCGCCATCTGGGATGCTGTGCCGGCAGTGGGTACCATCGCTGGCTGTGGTAATGCCCGCAAAGGTTCGCTCAACCCTCGGTGGGATTTCAGACTCAGAACTAGAATCACAATTCTATTGTCTTGATGTGAAATTAGCGGCAGCAGCATTGGAGGAAAGTATAGGGGGATATTCGGGGTAGGTACTACACACGGAAATTAATCTTGGAGTGGGTTAAAAGGTCGGCATAACATGGTAGGGCCGAAGGGCCTGTACTGCGCTGCACTGTTTTATGTTGTTTGAGACAAGCCAGGGGTCTCCAGCGCCAGGAGCCGGCAGCCTGGCGGACTGCCAGCCCTTCTCGATCCGTCTGCCTCTGCCCTCTCCCCACCCCACCCCAGCTGTTCACCGAAGTGCTCAGTTCCGTCCAGATGTGCCAGATGCTGCGGTGGGTGGGGAGGGCTCTCCCCTGCCGAGGAGACCGCTCCTTTCGGCGGGTGGGAGGAATGTTACATAATACGTGTTAGAGAATCCAGATCCCTCCCAATGGATCACGCACGGTTGCCGGGCAGGATTTGAATGGTTGCCAAGCTAGCTTCCGGTGTTGTCAAGTGACTGTGCTTATGTTGCGCTTTATTTAACTTCCAAGTTTTAACCCCTTCTGGCCCAGATTGTTCCCTTGCATTTATTGTACTGTACCCCAGCTCCCGCTTGGAGAACACGAGCATGGAGCCACGCACGGAGCAGAAACGCAAAACAAAAGACATTCTGCAGATACTGGAAATCCAGAGCAACACGTACGCAAAATGCCGGAGGAGCTCAGCAAGTCAGGCAGCATCTATAATAGAGAGGAATAAACAGTCGACATTTTGGGCTGAGTCTTTATGAAGAGTTCCTCTCCACAAATGCTGGCAGACCCGCTGAGGTCCTCCAGTGTGTTGCAGATAAGCCCTTCGGCCCACCAAGTCCATGCCAGCCGGCAAATTAATTTCTTGCATTAATCCTACTCTAACTTTCTACCTAGCCACACCAGCTGGTTAGGAGGCACCGGTGCACAAGAAGCTGCAGAGGTCTGTAGACTCCACCATGGGCGCAATGCCCCCCACCACCCCCACCATTAAGGACATCTTTAAAATGTGGTGTCTTAAGAAGTCCGCATTCGTCATTAAGGACCATCCCCCCACAACACAGGACTGTGTGTGAATGTGCATGTGAATATCTGTGTGTGTTTAAGTGCATTTCATTCTATGTTTTATGCTAAGGGCTATTCTTGAATACAGTGTTACTGGCAGGGGTAACAGAGGGATCTTGGGGTCCACGTACATAGACCCCTCAAAGTGGCAACGAAAGTCGACAGGGTTGTTAAGAAAGCATCTGGCATGCTGGCCTCATTTAGTCAGGGCATCGTGGTTCAAGGGCTGCAAGGTAACGTCAGTGCTCTTTAAAACTGTCTAGGACCTGGAGTACTGTGTTCAGCTCTGGTCTCCTCATTGCAGGAAGGATGAGGCAGCTTCAGAGAGGGTGCAGGGTGCTCCCTGCATCAGAGAGCGTGTCTCATGAAGGGAGGTTGAGACAGTTAGGGATTTTCTCTTTGGAGCAAAGTCGGATGAGAGGTGACTTGATAGGGGGTGTACAAGATAACGAGGACCATAAATCAAGTGGACACCCAGCTGGAAATAGTTGATATGAGGAGGAATAATTTTAAGGTGATCGGAGGAAATTATAGGGGGGATGTCAGAGGTAAATTGTTTTACACAGAGAGTGGTGAGTGTGTGGTAATAGAGGCTGACGCATTAGCGACATTAAGAAACTCTTAGATCAGAACAAGGATGATAGAGAAATGGAGGGTTATGTGGGAGAGATTGGTGTTAGAATAGGTGAACCCAACATTGTGGCTGAAGGGCCTGTACTGTGCTATAGTGTTCCATGTTCTGAGCCGACAAGTCCCAGATAGTGAGGTGAGGCTCCTTCAGAACACACTCCTACACACACACACACAAACACACACACACACAGACACAGACACCTGCACGCACGCACACACTAAAACACACACAGACACACACACACATGCACACGCACACACACACACACACACAAACACTAACACACACACACACACACACACACACACACACACACAGACACCTGCACGCACGCACACACTAAAACACACACAGACACACACACACATTAAAACACACACATGCACACGCACACACACACACATGCACATGCACACACTAACACACACACACACACACACACACACACACAGACACAGACACCTGCACACACGCACACACTAAAACACACACACATTAAAACACACACATGCACACGCACACACACATACACACACACACAGACACCTGCACGCACGCACACACTAAAACACACACAGACACACACACACACATTAAAACACACACATGCACACGCACACACACACACACACACAGACACAGACACATGCACGCACGCACACACTAAAACACACACAGACACACACACACATTAAAACACACACATGCACACGCACACACACACACACACAAACACTAACACACACACACACACACACACACACTAACACACACACACACACACAAACACACACACTAACACACACACACAGAGGTATGCTTGCACACTCAGTTACATTCTTGCAGACTTACACAGAATCACAAGGATGTAGCACACAGTCTGTCTTACACACATGTTCCCATACACACTCACAAATGTAGACACTAATTTTAGCTTTAGAAGTGTTAGATCAGTCATAGTAGATGAAAAGGTCAGCACACCTCGTAAGCTAAAGGGCTCATACTGGTCCATGTTTGATGTTCTAATTCACACACTCAATGGCCACTTCATTTGGAAACAGGATTATTCCTGGAAACGATGTGCAATCAAGCTGCCTGAGCAAATAGTGGATGCCATTTCGATTTCAATGTTTAAGCGAAGTTTGGTTGGTGCACGGATGGGAGAGATGGACGGCTGTGGTTCGGGTGCAGGTTGATGGGACAAGGCAGTTTAAATGGTTCAGCATGGGCTGTAACTTTCTGTGACTCTGACCTGTACATCTGCTCATTAATCTAATCAGCCAATCATGTATAAGAGCACGCAGGCATGGTCAAGAGTTTCAGCTGTTGTTCTGAAATGTGATCCAAGTGATACTGACCATGGAGTGATTGCTGGTACTAGTCGGGGTGGTTTGAGTATTTCAGAAACTGCTGATCTCCGGGGATTTTCACACACAACACTCTCCAGAGTTTACTGAGAATGGTGCACAAAACAAAAATCATCCCATTGGCGGCAGTTCTGTTGGCAAAAACAGCTTGTTAATGAGGGAGGAGAGAAAGGAATGGCCAGACTGGTAGTAGCTGACAGTAACCTTGCGTTACAACAGTGATCTGCTGAAGATGATCTCTGAACACACAACACATCGATCCTTGACATGGATGGACCACAGCAGCAGAAATCCACAAGCATACACTTTATCATATCTGATAAAGGGGCCAATAAGTGTATGTTCTATGTTCTAATTCGTATATATTCATGCAAATCCACTCTCCCACTAACCTACACTTAACACTTACCAGCTCCCACACAAATCACATCATAAAGTCATATTCTGATAGGAGCAGAAAGGGATTTGAGAGACACAAGTCCCGAACAGCTTCCACACAAGACACCAGTCATTACTGCTGCCCAGACATGTTATATTCTCAGCACAGTCCCTTGTAAACACATCGAATTACAGAGACATGGCAGATCTTATCAACCCCTCAAATTTACTTCTCCTCTGCAGCTTACAGGGTTATGTTTCCGAAATTAGTTTTTGTTGAGTTGAAGCCTGAAGGTACAAGGACACTGACTGCCCCCACCCAGCACACCCTTGGACAGTGTTGGTCACAGATGCAAATGATGTGTTTCACTGTGACAATTAAAATTAAGCTTTTATCTTTACCCCATCACTGGATTCCCTGTGGAATCTGACAGAGTTATTCCAGCTTTATTCTGGGAACTGCTTCTCTTCCTGGTCACAGACAGGCAAAGTAAGTTAATCCTCCTTGAAATTATGTTGTTTCATCTTCAAGCTGTCTTGTGCTTTATTTAATTATTTATTCTTCTAAATTAATAATTTAGAGTCTAAGAGCACTACAGCACAGTAAAAAGCCCTTCAGCCCATCTGTTATTCTGCCTCGTCCCATCTACCCACACCTGGACCACAGCTCTCCCATCTATGTACTTATTCATACTTCTGTTAAATGTTGCAATTAAACCCCAATCTACCACTTCCACTGGCAGCTCATTCCACACTCACGTTGTTCTCTGAGTGAAGGCGGCCCTCCTCAGATTCCCTTTAAACCTTTCACCCTTAACCCATAACCTCTGGTTCTAGTCTCACCCAACCTGTGGAAAAAGCCTGCTTGCATTTACCCCATCTATACCCCTCATAGTTTTGTTTACCTCTATCAATTGCCCCCCTCCTTCTCCTAAGCTCCAGGGAAATTTATTTTTCATTATTGCTATTTGAATAGTTGTGAGGCATCTTCGAATGTCAAGGTCATTGAAAAACATCGTAGTGGCTCGAGTTTCGCACTTGGCAAGGATCTGTTCCCGGACTTAAACTTGTCAACAGCTGTCAGGTGTCAGCATAATCCAGCCCTCTTCTGTGTGTTACAAATGAATCTGTTGGACTTGGTTGTAATTCACAAAATTGTTTGGATTCAGTTGAAGCTCACAGGAACGCACAGGAGCGAGGGTGAAGGGATTTGCTGTGTTGATGTACACAGGTTTTACACCGAAAGGCCGAAGTACATGCCTCAGTGTGAGCTGGATAACAGCCAGCGTCCTCATTTCTTATTGCACAGAACCCACGTGCTTCCAGATTAACATTCCACATTCCCATTTCAGTCTGATAGCACTGCCCTTCACCTGCTGGCAGAGTTCAAAGCTCAGGCAGGGAGAGCGATCACTGAGTCTGGGCTGTTTATAGACTTCCATCCTCACTAACAGGAGTCCGTCTGTGAACAGAGGAGCGTAGGGTGCCGTGGTATTATAGCGGTTAGCGCGACACTGTCTGTGTGAAGTTTATACGTCCTTCCCATGAGCACATGGGTTTCCTCCTACAGTCCTCCTAGGTTAATTAGTCATTGTAAATTATCTTGTGATTAGGCTAGGGCTGGATTATTGACAAATCGCGAGTTGCTGGGTGGAGAGGCTTGTTCAGGCAGAAGGGCCTGTTCCACACTGTATCTCTGAATTTAAAAAAATAGAAAAAGAAGAAACGTTTACATCATTCAATCTGATCTTGGCTGATCCATAATATGACTCACCTTGTCCTTGATTCCCAGAACCACTGAGTCCCAGCTCGACAATCTGGAAACAGGCCCCTTGACCTACTGAGTCCAGAGCAACTATTAACCAGCCATTTACTTCAACACAGAACATAGAACAGTGGAGAATGGGTTCAAGAGTGGAAATGCCAGCCATGATGGAACGACAAAACTGACTCAATGGGTCGAATTCTGGCCTAATTCTGCTCCTATGACGTTTGGTCTTCTGGTACAGGCCCTTCAGCCCACAATATTGTGCCAAACTTTTAAGCAACTCAAAGATCAATCAAACCCTCCCTCCCCCCTAACTCCCTATTTATCCAACAATCATGTGTCTACCTAAGAGTTTCTTAAATGCCCCAAAGGTATCTGCCTCTACTATTGCCCCTGGCAGATTGTTCCATGCACCCAGCACTCTGCATGTATGAAACCTACCTCTGACATCCCTTCCTATGCTTTCCTCTGATCTCCTTAAAATTATTCCCCCTTGTGTTAGCCAATTTTGCCCTGGGAAAAAATCTCTGCCTATCCACTCAATCTATGCCTCTTAACACCTCTATCACGTCACCTCTCATCCTCCTTTGCTCTAAAGAGAAAAGCCCCGGCTTGTGCAACCTGTCCTCATAAAGATGTTCTCCTTTCTACAACGAGGTGACTACCTACCCTCTGTTAATCCCATTTTGTATTCTCCCCACATTCCCATCAACTCCACCAGATTCCACCACATTCCCACACAACAGGGGCAAGTAACAGAGGCCAATTGGGAAGTGTGAGGGGAAACCCACCCGGGAGGATATGCAATCTCCACAGAGAGAAGTCAAGAGGTCGGGCTTAATGCTGGGGCAATGATGGTGTAAGTCACTGGCTCCAGAAGCTACCCCAACTAAACCTGTGAATTTCTCATTTAAAACTGGCCACCAGCTGGTAGCTGCAAATGAGATTTCTAAACTTCTACCAACCTCTGGGTGTTTGTTTACTTATTTATTTAGAGTCATAGAACAATGCAGCTCAGAAACAGATCATTCGGCCCATCTAGTCTGTGCCAAACCATTAAACTGCTTAGTCACATTGACCTGTACCCAGACCACAGCCATCCATCCATATACCTAGCCAAACTTCTCTTAGGTGTTAAGATCGAACCTGCTTCCACCATTTGTGTTGACAGCTCATTCCACACTCTCATCACATGTTCCCCTTAAACTTCTCACCTTTCAACCTTAACTCATGACCTCTGGTCGCAGTCCCACCCAATCTCAGTGTAAAAAAGCCTGTTTGCATTTACCCTCATAATTCTGTATATCTCTATCAAATCTCCATTCAACCTTCCACACTTCAGAGAATAAAGTCAACCTGTTCAACCTTGCCCTGTAACTTGGGTCCTCAAGTCCCAGCAACATCCTTGTAAATTTTCTCTACATTCTTTCAATCTCATTTACATCTTTCCTGTAGGTAGGTGACCAAAACAGCACACAATACTCCAAATTAGGCCTCACCATCATCCTATACAACTTCAACATAATGTCCTGTCTCCTGTCTTCAGAAGTTTTCTGATGACTCTGCCATAGTTGGATGCATCAGCAAGGGAGATGAGGTTGAGTACAGGGCTACGGTGGGAAACTTTATCACATGGTGCGAGCAGAATCATCTGCAGCTTAATGTGAAAAAGACTAAGGAGCTGGTGGTGGACCTGAGGAGGGCTAAGGCACCAGTGACCCCTGTTTCCATCCAAAGGGTCAGTGTGGACATGGTGGAGGATTACAAATACCTGGGGATACGAATTGACAATAAACTGGACTGGTCAAAGAACACTGAGGCTGTCTACAAGAAGGGTCAGAGCCATCTCTATTTCCTGAGGAGATTGAGGTCCTTTAACATCTGCCGGATGATGCTGAGGATGTTCTACGAGGCTGTGGTGGCCAGAGCTATCATGTTTGTTGTTGTGTGCTGGGGCAGCAGGCTGAGGGTAGCAGACACCAACAGAATCAACAAACTCATTCGTAAGGCCAGTGAAGTTGTGGGGGTGGAACTGGACTCTGACGGTGGTGTCTGAAAAGAGGATGCTATCCAAGTTGCATGCCATCTTGGACAATGACTCCCATCCACTCCATAATGTACTGGTTAGGCACAGGAGTACATTCAGCCAGAGACTCATTCCACTGAGATGCAACACTGAGCGTCATAGGAAGTCATTCCTGCCTGTGGACATCAAACTTTACAACTCCTCCCTCGGAGTGTCAGACATCCTGAGCCAATAGCCAGGTCCTGGACTTATTTCCACTGGGCATGATTACCTTATTATTATTTAATTTTTTATGGTTTTATATCACTATATTTCTACACTATTCTTGGTTGGTGCGGCTGTAACGAAACCCAATTTCCCTTGGGATCAATAAAGTATGTCTGTCTATCTGTACTCAATACATTGATTTATGAAGGCCAATGTACAAAAGCTTTCTTTACGACCCTACCTACCTGTGACACCACTTCCGAAGAACCATGGATCTGTTTTCCCAGATCCCTCTGGTCTGCTACAGTCCTCAGTGCCCTGCCGTTCACAGCTGCTCCAAATCCCACTGCAAGCTTTTGTAGCCTTCCTCACTGTGCACTACACCCCCAATCTTGGTGTCATGTGCAAATTTGCTGATCCAGTTAACCACATTATAATCCAGATCACTGATATGGATGACAGACTACAATGGAACTGCATCGATCCATGCGGCACTCCACTAGTCACAGGCCTCCAGTCGGAGAGGCAACCACCTGCTCCCACTCTCTGGCTTCTCTAGCGAAGCCAAAGTCTACTCCTATTCACTACCTCATCTTGAATGCTAACTGACTGAACCTTCTTTGCCAACCTCCCCTACAGGGTCTTGTTAAATGCCCTTCTAAAATCCATGTAGACAACATCCACCGCCTTGCTCATCAATCTTCCTGGTAACTTCCTCAAAAAGCCCTATAAAATTGGTTAGACGTGACCTACCACGCACAAAGCCATGTTGACTGTCCCTAATCAGTCCCTGTCTGTCCAAATTCTCATATATCCAGTCTCTTAGAATATCTTCCAGTAACTCCCCCACCACCGATGTCAGGTTCACTGGCCTATAATTTCATGGCTTATTTTTCTTAAACAACGGAACAACATCAGCTATCCTTCAGTCCTCAAGCACCTCATCCGTGGTTAAGGATGTTTTAAATATCTCTGCAATTTCTGCACGCCTCCCACAGGATCTGAGGGATGCCTTGTCAGACCCTGGGGATTTATCCACCCTGATTTTCCTCAGGACAGCAAATACCAACTCCTCTGTATTCTGTATAGGCTCCATGACCTCACTTCTATAGACTCTGTGTCCTTCTCCCAAGTAAATACTGATACAAACAATCCATTTGAGATCATACCCACCTCTTTCAGCTCCGTGCATAGATCACCACTGTGATCTTCCAGAGGACCAATTTTATCCCTTGCTATCCCTTTGCTCTTAATTTATCTGTAGAATCCCTCAGGATTCTCCTTCACCGTGTCTGCTAGAGCAACTGTATGTCATCTTTTAGCCCTCCTGGTTTCCTTCTTATGTGTTCTCTTGCATTTCTTACACTCCTCGAGTAACTCCTGCCTAAACCTGCTGTACACCCACTTTTCCTTCTAAACCAGGGGCTCATTAGCTCTTGAAAACCAAGGTTCCCTAAACCTTGTCCCTAAACCAGGAACATACAAACTCTGCACTCCCAAAAATTCCATTTTTGAAGGCTTCCTACTTACCAAATACACCTTTGCCAGAAAACAACTTGTCCCAATTCACAGTTGCCAAATCCTTTCTTATCCCATCAAAATTGGCCTTTCTCCAATTTACAATATAAATTCAAGGACCAGACCTATCCTCTTCCATAATTACCTCAAAGCAAATGCATTACGATCACCAGATGCAAAGTGTTCTCCTCCAGACCTGCCCTGTCTCATTCCCCAATAGTATCGCACTCTCTCTAGTCGGAACTTGTATGTATTAATTAAGGAAACATCCCTAAACACATTTGACAAACTCTTTACCATCCAGTGTTTTTAGTCCCAGTCAATATGTAAAAAGTTAATATTACTACTACTACAACCTTATGTTTCTTGCAACATCTCTGTACAAATTTGCACCTCTAAACACCACGGACTGTTGGGTGGCCTATAATATAATGCAACAACATAGATTTAGTTCTCCTCAAAAAGCCTCCCTCGACGAGCTCTCCTGTCTGAGCACTGCCGTGACATTTCTCTAACTGGTAATGCCACCCCTCTCACTCTATTTATTTGGAGATACAGTGTGGAACAGGCCCTTTCAGCCCAAGAACCTCACCACCCAGCAACCCCCTGACGGACTACCCAGCATCTTCTCAGTCCCTAACATCAATACAACACCTATGATATATCTAATCCCACCCCACCCCCCCGGCAACCTTCTCTTCCACTACCCATTACACCTCCTTCACAATGATTTCATTAAATTCCCCCATCCTCCTTAGAGACGTAGCGTACTACGGCACAGAAACAGGCCCTTTGGCCCATCTAATCCATGCCAACCTGGTCTTCTGCCTAGTCCCATTTGCCTGCACCCGGGACCATATCCCTCCATGCCTCAATTTGCCTGACAATTTACAATGACCATCACACGTCCTCCATTTAGACTCTTACCCAATCTCTGAGTCTGCAGATAATGGAAATGTTTTCCCTCTATCCAACCTTGTCAGGGAACCTGAATAACCTGCAGTACACAAGCCCGGAATGGAATAGAGCATGCAGGAGGCGAGACAGAGAAGGTTTCACTGTGGAACCCAGAAGCATGAAGAAAAGTCATATAGAGATATACTTTGAGAGGTAGAGAGAGGGTGAATACTTGCAGGCTTCTCCCTGCAGGTTCAATGAGATTAGAACTGGAGGTCATTGGTTTAGGGTAGAAGGTGAAATATTTAAGGGGAATTTCACTCAGAGGGTGGTGCAAGTGCGGAACGAGTGAAGTGGGCTGCGGGTGCAATTGTAATACGTGAGAGAAGTTTGGATAGGTACATGGATGAAAGGGGCTCGGCACAATAAGGTCACAGGTGCAGGCAAATGGGACTAGGCAGAAGACCAGGTTGGCATGGACTAGATGGGCCAAAGGGCCTGTTCCTGTGCTGTAGTACTGGGGTTTTTAATGAAATCATTGTGCAGGAGGTGTGGGGGGAGGATTCAGAGATTATGAGTAGTCTGTCAGTTGACTGGGTCTGTACAGATGCTTGTCAGGGTGAGTTGGGTGAATTGCATAGAGGAGGCAGGGGTTGGAAAGCTGCTCGTAGAGCTGATTTGATGATGAATTGAATGGTAGATCAGACAGTTGTGGGTGGAACTTGTTAGACAGGGAGGTGATAAGATTTTAAAGTAAATTTATTATCAAAGTACATATATGTCACCGTGAGGTTCATTTTCTTGCAGGCTTTCACAGTAGAGCAAAGAAATGCAGTAGAATCAAGGAAAAATACACACAAAGACTGACAAATGTTCAAACTGCAGAGGAAGGCAAACTATGCAAATATAAAAAGAAACAAATAATTAATTGATTGATTGATTGATTGATTGATTAATTAATTAATTAATGCTGAGGACATAAGCTGTAGAGCCCTTGAAAGTGCGCCCATAGATTGTGAAATCAGTTCGGTTTCAGGAGCCTGATGGCTGAGGGGTAATAACTGTCCCAGAACCTGGTGGTGTGGGACCTAAGGCTCCTGTACCCCCTGCCTGATGGCAGCAGCAAGCAGGCAGCATGGCCTGGAAGGTTTGACCACTCATCAATGAGTAGGACACACTCTCAGACAGTGGTGAGATGTGAAACCATGCTGGCAGATCTGAGAGATTGGGATCCACACTTTTCCAATAGCATTCCCCTACGTTAATCAGCTCTTCAAAAGAATTTGTTCGAGTTCCCCACACACAACCAGATGTTCACAGATCTTTGCTCTCTCTCTCTCTGATCACCTAAAAATTGTCAGTGTTTTCACTTACTCTGATCTTAATTAGAGGCTGAAGTAATTTCCTGTGAACAGATGTCAGGTCAAGGTCTCTATAATTCCCTGGTACCCTCCTAACAATTTTCTTAAACAACATTGTGACATGCACGATTTTCCAATCTAAAGGAATGGCTTCTAAATTGCAGGGACTTTGGAAAATTATAGGTTAAACATCTGAAATGTTCTCATCTTCTTCTTCAGAAGGAAACCAGCCAACCCTGAGATACATCACAGTTCAGCGTCATGACATTACACATCACTGACATCAGCTTCGGAGAGCACAATCTCCGCTCGTTCCCTTTCACCCTTTTGTATCTTCTACCGTTTGCAGGTCTCTATGTTCCTCCCAGTTACCACACATTTTGTTTTGTGCATCCTTTAGTTTAGCAAGTTCAAGTTTAATTATCATCCAACCACATACAGTTAAAGGAAACACTGCCTCTCCAGGGCCAAGGTGCAAACAGTCACACACAGCACACCGCACATATAGTTACAACAGAACATACAGTCACAAAATAATATTAGCACAAATGCCTAAGAGGCAGGTCCTGAAGATTGGTGTCCTGGAGCCATGTCTTTGCGAGAACATGACGCAGCAGTACCTCATCTCATGCTGGGTCATCTAGGGAGCGAACACTGGAGAGCAGCGCCAATGGGAGATCCAGCCTGCAGAGGCCGGTCCCCAAACCAGGATGGATTCCAGTACATGCACTACCCCTCTGTTCTCCAGTGCTTTCTCCTCTGGTAGCTTTAACAGGTAATGCCACGGCATAAGGGCCTGGTCTGCCTAGCAATCAAGCCCTGCTCTTTGCTGCCAAAGGCAAATTGACCCCTGAACCTCTGTTTCCTAAGGGGTATAAAGTGGTTCTAAATGAATTGCAACATTGAGCACATTTACATGGAGCACTGCGACGAGAAAGCAACATCCATCATCAAAGACCCCACCATCCAGGCCTTGCTCTCTTCTCACTACCACTGTCAGGCAGGAGGAACAGGAGCCTTGGGACACACACCACCAGGTTCAGGAACGGTTATTACCTTCCTGAAAGGGCATGGCTAACTTCACTCACCACACCTCTGAACTGGTTCTGCACCTAAAGACTCACTTTCAAGGGCTCTTTATAACTCACACTCTCAGTATTACTCTTTCATTTGCATGGTTTGTCTTCTTTTGCACATTGGTTGTTTGTCTCTACTGTAAATTCCATTGTATTTCTATATTTTCCTGTAACTGCAAGAAAATGAATTCCAGGGTAATACATGGTCATATACATATTTTGATAATAAATTGTATATACTTTCCTCTAATTACCTTAAAATTATATTAGCCTCCTCATATTAGTCATTTCCTGTCTGGGAAAGTTTTTGGCTGTCCTCTTGATCAATGCCTTTTATCATCTTGTACTCATCTATCAAGTCACCTCTCATCTTCCTTCACGTCAAAGAGGCAAGTCCTAGCTTGTTTATGTCGTAGCTTCATAAAACATGCTCTCTAGTCCGGGGAGTATCCTGGTAAATCTCCTCTGCACCCTCTCTAAAGCTTCCACATCCTTCCTATAATAAGGTGATAGGAACTAATCACAATACTCTTGAGTGTGGTCCAATCGGAGTTTTATACCATCGATCTACCTTGTGGCTCTAGAACTCAATCCAAGGACTAATGAAAGCCAACACACCGTACACCCTATCAACCTATCAGCTCTGAGGATCTATGGGTGTAGATGCTGCCTGCTCCATTTTGTACGTGTTACTCTATATTCGGCATTCTGTTTTTCCTTTTTGCTACCCCGATGTATGGCACAATCTGTCATACAAATCGCATGCAAAACTGCAGCTCAGGACATGTGACAGTAACAATCCATTCCAGTCCGGATCCCGGTCCCACTGGGGTTCTCACACTGCGCAGGGGAGGAGGCAACAGTGCGCACCCACCCACAGCGTGTTGCAATGTCACGGGGCAGAAGATCTGCTCGACCTTCACAAGGTTAATTATCATCCCGGCATCTGCTCTGTGCTTCCCTGATCTCCAGTGGCCTTGGCGGACAGATAAGCCTCCCTCTGATACCGCCGGTTGCACAAGACATTGGCTGTGACTGTAAACGCAACACTCCAGCTCAGAACTCAACAACGCTCGCCTGAGGAAGGGAGGGAGGGGGCTGCTTGGGGTCTGTGTCTCTCCTGGTTGGTTCTGGGCCACTCTGTCAGTGAGACTCTTCCTCCTTCTCTGTAAGCCATCAGCCCAGGCTATCTGCATTCACAGGACTTCCAGTGAACTCCAGCACTGGCACCCCAGGACCATGAACAACAGTCCAGGCCCCTCAAGTCATGATACTCTGCCAACGTTTTCACCTGCTCTAGACGAACCTAACCCTTCCCTCCACCTTTCATTCATCCATCTTAAACGTTCAAAGTAAGTTTATCATCAAAGTATGTATACTATATACATACACCATATATACCATTTACTGCCTGGTGTGGGAACTCACAGTAAATAGAAAGAAACATCATAGAATCAATGAGAAACCACACACCACAAAGACAGACAAACAACCAACGTGCAAAAGACAACAAACTGTGCAAATCCAAAAAAGAAAAAGAAATGACAATAAAAGGATAAATAATAAATATCAAGAATGTGGGTTGTCGAGTACTCGAAACTTAAGTTGTGGAATCAGTTCAGTGTTGAGTTGAGTGAAGTTAATCTCCTCTGTTTCAGAAGCCTGATGGTTGAGGGGTAATAACTGTTCCTGAACCTTGTGATGTGGGTCCTGAGGCTCCTGTACCTTCTCCCTGATGGCAGCAGCAAGAATAGAGCATGGCCTGGGTGTTGGGGTCCTTGATGATGGATCTCGTGTGTAGAATAACCTCTTGCTTGGAATCTTGATTCTGGCATGGTCCCAGAGGACTGGAAGATTGCAAATGTCACTTCACTCTTCAAGATGGAAGGAAGACAAGAGAAAGGAATTATAAGCCAGTTAGCCTAACATCAGTCATTGGGAAAGGGTTGGAGTCTATTATTAAGGATGAGGTTTCAGGGTACTTGGAGACTAATGACAAAATAAGTCAAAATCAGCATGGTTTCTGTAAAGGGAAATCTTGCCTGACAAATTTATTAGAGGGCTTCGAGGAAGTAACAAGTAGGATGGACAAAGGAGAGGCAGTGGATGTCATTTACTTGGATTTTCAGAAGGCATTTGATAAGGTGCCACATGTGAGGCTGCTTAACAAGATAAAGTCCCATGGCATTACAGGAAAGATACTGGCATGGATAGAGGAATGGCTGACAGGCAGGAGGCAGTGAGTGTGAATAAAAGGGGCCTTTTCTGGTTGACTGTTGGTGACTAGTGGTGTTCCTCAGGGTCAGTATTGGGACTGCTACTTCTCAAATAGTTTCTCTGTGCTTTAGATAATGGAATTTATAGCTTTGTGCCAAAGTTTGTGGATGCTACAAAGATAGGTAGTGCTGAGGAAGCAATGCGATTGCAGTGTGATTTAGACAAATTGGAGGCAGATGGAACAGTGTTGGGAAACGTATGATAATGCATTTTGGTAAAAACAACAATAGTGTGGACTATTAACTAAATGGGGAGAAGATTCAAACATCAGAGGTGCAGAGGGACTTGGGAGTCCTCATGCAAGACCCCCAGAAGGTTAATTTACAGGTTGTGTGTGTGGTAAAGAAGGAAAATATAAAAGCAAGGAGATAATGCTGAGCTTTTATAAGACACGTCAGGCCACACTTGGAGTATTGTCAACAGTTTTGGGCCCCATGTCTCAGAAAGGATGTGTTGTCATTGGAGAGGGTCCAGAGGAGGTTCACAAGAATGATTCCAGGAGTGAAGGGATTAACATATGAGGAGTGTTTGGCAGCTTTGGCCTGTACTCACTGGAATTTAGAAGAATGTGTGGGAATCTCATTGAAACCTACCAAATGTTAAGACAGGAGCAGAACTAGCCCATTCGGTTCATCGAGTCTACTCTACCATTCCATCATGGATGACTTATTATCCCTCTCAACCCATCTTCCTGCCTGCTCCCTGTAACCTTTGACTCCCTGACTAATAATGAACCTATCAACCTCTGCTTTAAAAATACTCAATGACTTGGCCTCCACAGCTGTCTATGACAATGACTATGACTAGTTAGGCTGGATGTGGAGAGGATGTTTCCTATGATGGGGGTATCCAGAACCTAAGGGCACAGCCTCAGAATTGAGGGGCAACCTTTTAGAACGGAGGTAAGCAGGTTTTTTTTTAGCTAGAGAGTAGTGAATCTGTGGAATGTTCTGCTACAGACTGCGGTGGAGGCAAAGTCTGTGCATATATTTAAAACGGAAGTTGATTGTTTCCTGATTGGTCAGGGCATCGAAGGATATGGCAAGAAGGCAGGTGTATGGGGTTGAGTGGGAGCTGGGATCAGTCATGATGGAATGGTAGGGCAGACATGATGGGATGAATGGCCTAATTCCTCTATGTCTTATGGTCTTTTCCAAGCCCTTCTGAAATTCCCATATACTACATCTACCGGTTTTCTTTTTGGCTTTTTACAATCTCATTAAACTAAACTTGTCAAGCATTATCTCCATTTCACAAATCCATCTTGACTTGGCCCCTATCCAGTTATTATTGTCAGTGGTACAACTACTGGGACACGACATCTGGAGACACACATGCTGTCCTAAAGACCATAAGACAGGAGCAGAACTAGCCCATTCGGTTCATCGAGTCTACTCTACCATTCCATCATGGATGATTTATTATCCCTTTCAACCCATCTTCCTGCCTGCTCCCTGTAACCTTTGACTCCCTGACTAATAAAGAACCTATCAACCTCTGCTTTAAAAATACTCAATGACTTGGCCTCCACAGCTGTCTGTGACAATGAATTCTGCAGATTCACTACCCATTGGCTAAAGAAATTCCCCCTCATCTCTGTTCTCAAGGGACATCCCCCTGTTCTAATGCTCCATGGTATGGAATGTAGAGCAGTACAGCACGGCACAGGCCCTTCAGCCCACAATGTTGTGCTGACCTTTTAACCTACTCCAAGATCAATCTAAGAGCAAGGTGTTGGCTCCAGAACCATGGCCACACCTGTGGGCTGTCCCCAGCACATCCTTGGAAGCTTTGTGTGGTTGACATGGAAGACAGAGATTTGACTGTACATGTGACATTCGAGGTCCTGTGGAACTGGACCCCTGCTGGGAGGTGGATGTGAGGCCAGCTGACCTCAGCCCTCGTCCTGACTAGCAGGCAGCACCCACTGAGTCCTACTGCCGGTGCCAGCTCTAAAAGGGTTTATCCCTCATCCTAGTCACCTTGTTGGATTTTAGAGCCACCTAATCTTGCAGCCTATCCCTCACTAGCTTTCGACTCAGGAGCAAGAGAAGCAACAAAAGAATTATGTCTGATACCTCACTCGCTATGTTGCTCTCTATTTACCTCACTATTCTGCCCTCTTTTACCTTACTATTTTTTATATTCCTTACTGCAGCTTATAGATTTGGCACTGTATTGCTACCCTCCAAACAACAAACTTCACAACATGCGTCAATGATAATAAACCCGATTCTGATTCTCAAACAGGCCTTATCGTTATGGCCCCCAAGAGCAGTTAGTTGTTGCTGTATCTCTGTGACACCTGTGCCCCCCCCCTGTAAAAACAGCATGGTGAGCCCAGCTCAAACTCTCAACCTCAGTATGTAATTATTAACTAGTGTCAAGGGAAAGGAGGCCATTTCTTATCAGCTGAGATCTCATTTATCAGGACAAATAAGTCACCCAACAGTTACAACAAGGCAGCTGTCTGGGCCTCAGATCTGAGTCCCAGTTCCTGTCAGTACAGTTTAATGGGTAACACACTGCTATTTGATTTATTTGGTCTGCTGGTTGTTAATTAACTTTAATGAAGGGCACTGCAGTTCAGTTGTGGAGAAAGAGATTTTTCACATTGCTGGTATCTGTCCATGCAGCTCACTGGCACATACACAGTCCCCAGACACTCTGCACCTCAGTCAGAGAGCGTCACATCTCCAGAGTGGCAGAGGGACTTTTCCTTGGAATGCCAGCAGGATCAGACCATAAGACACAGAAACAGAACTCGGCCATTCAACCCATCCGGTCTGCTCTGCCATTCCATCATGGCTGATCTATTATCCCTCTCAACCCTTCAAGCTAGGTTTGCTCCGGAAGGTGTGTGGCAACTCTTGCAGGCTGCCCCCAGCACGTCCTTAGACCGTGTAGTTTGTTAACACAAACGATACATCTCACTGTATGCGGTAAATAAATAAATCTGAACTGCCCCATGGCCTAGGACTCATCTTCTCATGATTCTTTTTATTTTCATTTGCACGGTTTGTACCTTGGTTGTTTATGTACAGGTTTTGCAAATTCTATTCTGTTTCTTTATTTTTCCATAAATGCCGGTAGGGAATGAATCTCAAGGTGGAACAGGGTGACGTATGTATGTGCATCTTACTTCAACAATGGACCCCAGCCTAACAACATCTGAACAGTGATGCACAGAGCAGCCCACAAAACCAGGAGGCCTAAATTCTATTCTTGTTGTAGTTTTAAATTCTCCTCTGGCCTCACCCTTTCCTCTCTCTGTAACCATTATCCCACCAAAACCCCTCTCTCTATAAACACCCCAACCCTGCACCCCTCCTTATCTCTGAAACCCCCGTTGCGTCATAAAGTGTGGAAATAGACCCATCGGCCCACATCAACCATGCTGACAAGGACTAGTCCCATTTGTTTGCATTCGGCCCATATCCCTCTGAGCATTTCCTATCTGTGTACCTGCCCAAATATCTTCCAAACATTGTAAATGTACCTGCCTCCACCACTTCTTCTGACAGTTCATCCTATTTACCCACAACCCCCTGTGTGAAAAATTTGGCCATCAGGTCCCTTCCAGTGCCTATAAAAAATATTCAACCCACTTGGAAGTTTCATGTTTTATTGTTTTACAACATTGAATCACAACCGATTTAATTTGGCTTTTTTTATGCTGATCAGAAGAAGACTCTTTGGTGTCAAAGTGAAAACAGATCTCTACAACACACACAAAATGCTGGAGGAACTCAGCATTTGAATACAGTCGACATTTTGAGCCGAAACCCTTCATCGGGACTGGAGATAAAAAGATGAGGAGTCAGATCTCTTCAAAATGATCTAAATTAATTACAAGTATAAAACACAAAATAATTGATTGCACAAGTATTCACCCTCTTTAGCGTGACACACCAAATCTTCACCGGTGCAGCCAACTGGTTTTAGAAGTCACGTAATTAGTTAAATGGAGACTTGTGTGCAGTCAGGGTGTTTCAACTGACTTTAGTAAAAATACACCTGTATCTGGAAGGTCCAACTGCTGGTGAGTCAGAATCCTGGCAAAAACTACACCATGAAGACAAAAGAACACACCAAGCAACTCCACGGAAAGGTTATTGAAAAGCACAAGTCAGGAGATGGATACAAGAAAATTTCCAGGTCACTGAATATCAATTGGAGTACACTTAAGTCAATAATCAAGAAGTGAAAAGAATATGGCACACCTGCCTAGAGCAGGACATCCTCAAAAACTGAGTGAGCATGCAAGAAGGAGACTAGTGGGGGAGACCTCCAAGAGTCCTATCACAACTCTGGAGGAGTTACAAGCTTCAGTGGCTGAGATGGGAGAGACTGTGCATACAACAACTGTTGCCCGGGTGCTTCTCCAGTCGCAGCTTTATGGGAATGTGGCAAAGAGAAAGCCACTGTTGAAAAGAACTCACATGAAATCTTGGCTAGAGTTCGGCAGAAGATATGTGGGTGACTCTGAAGTCAGCTGGAAAAAGGTTTTATGGTCTGATGAAACCAAAATTGAGCTTTCTGGCCATCAAACTAAACGTTGTGTTTGCCATGTGCCAAACATAGAACATCATCAAAAACACACCCTCCCTACCGTGAAGCATGGTGGTGGCTGCATCATGCTGTGGGGACGCTTCACTACAGAGGCCCTGGAAGGCTTGTGAAGGTAGAGGATAAAATGAATGCAGCAAAATACAGAAAAATCATGGAGGAAAACCTGATGCAGTCTGCAAGAGCACTGCAACTTGGGAGAAGATAATGAGTCCAAGCATAAAGCCAAAGCTACACAGGAATGGCTTAAAAACAACAAAGTTAATGTCCTGGAGTGGCCAAGTCAGAATCCAGACATCAACCTAATTGAGAATTTAAGGCTGGACTTGTAAAGATTGTTCGTTCATGGTCCCCATGCAATCTGACAGAGTTTGAGCAGTTTTGTAAAGAAGAATTGAGAAAAATTGCAGTGTCCAGATGTGCAAAGCTGATAGAGACCTGTCCATACAGACTCACAGCTGAAATTGCTGCCAAAGGTGCATCTACTAACATGAAGTGGGTGAGTACTTATGCAATCAATTATTTTGTGTTTTACACAGTATTTGTAATTAATTTAGATCACTTTGTAGAGATCTCTTTCCACTTTGACACAAAAAGACCTTTTTCTGTTGATCAGTGTCGAAGAAACCTAATTAAATCCACTGTGATTCAATGTTGTCAAACAATAAAACATGAAAACTTCCAAGACGGGATCGGTGGGGGGGGGGGGGGGGGTGGTAGTGTGGAATACTTTTTATAGGCACTGTATACTGTAAATCTTTACCCTCTCAGCTAATTCTCTGCCCTCTGGTTCTAGATTCCCTTACCCACTGTGGCTATCCAGCTTGTCAACTCCCTCACGATCTTATAAATGAAAATCAGAATAAGGTTTATTATCACTGACATATGTCATGAAATTTGTTGTTTTGCAACAGCAGTACAGTATATTAAAAATGTTATAACTTACAATAAGACATCTGAAAAAAATAAGTAAGTAGTGTAAAAAGAGAACAAACTAGTGAGGTAGTGTTCGTGAGTTCATCATCCATTCAAAAATCTGATGGCGGACGAGAAGAAGCTGTTCCTAAAGTTTCAAGTGTGGGTCCTGTGCTTCCTCCCTGGTGGTAGTAATGAAAAGAGGACATGTCCTGGATAGAGTTATGTCCCTTTGGCCCATCTAGTCCATGCTGACCTGCACCAGGACCATAGCCCTCCATACCCCTACCATCCATGTACTATACCTATCCAAACTTCTCTTGAAGATTGAAGTAGAGCTCGCCTGCGCCCCTTGCAAGATCAACGACGGTGTGTGTTTTTAGTGGGGCCTGCCTGCCGCCTTCCTGAGGCATCACATTCTGAAGATGTCCTTACTGATTAAAGATAAAGGTTAGTTTTATTTGTCATATGCACATCAAAACGTACAGAGAAATGCACTGTTTGCGTCAATGACCAGCACGGTCTGAGGATGTTCTGGGGCAGTTCGCCAGTGTGGCCATGGTTCTGGCACCAACCTAGCATGCCCACAACTCACAGACCCTAACTGTACGTCATTGGAATGTGGGAGGAAACCCAAGCACCAGGAGGCCAGCCACGAAGTGACGGAGAATGTGCAAACTTCTCACAGACAGTGGCAGGAATTGAACCCCGACTGGTGATTGCTGGTGCTGTAAAGCTTTACCTAACTGCTACCATACCGCCCTTACAGACCGGTGGGTAATGGGGGTGCTCTGTTTTAGTTTAGCTCCTTATTTGAATCCCAGGCTTTCAGGGACACTGCAGAGTATCTTCAAAATTCTTCTGTACATGGAGGAGTGTCCAGAGTGATAGTGGCTCTGTCTAACAAAGATGGGGATCTGATTAATACAGATGGAGGATGCAGAACTCCTGGCCATGCCTGCCAATATGTGGGTGGGTCCGTCAGCCACAGCCGTCATCCGCAACATTGGGAAGACGCAATGTTACTGATGCTTCGGATCATTTCACTGTCTCACATCTACACAGGGGATGATGATAGGAACTTCATCCCAGCCGGCTGGTTGCATATTGGCCAACAGCTGTCTGATTAAGGCAATCCAGTAGAACTAAACAATTCGAGCTCTAAGTTAGTGTGGCAGAGTTGGAGAATGTAAACGTAGAACATTACAGCATAATACAGGCCTTTCGGCCCACAATATTGTGCCGTCCTTACAACCTACTCAAGGATCAGTCTAACCCTTCCCTCCTACACAGCCCTCCATTTTTCCATCATTGATGTGCCTGGATGCTCCATGCATCCACTGCTCTCTGTGTGAAAGACATAGCTCTGACATCCTCCAATCACCTTAAAATTATATCCTCTCAAATTATTTCCACACTGCGAAAAGGCACTGGCTGTCCACTCTCTTTTTATCTTCTTCACCTCTGAAGTGAGGTGGAATTTCTTCAGGCAGAGGGTGGTGAATCTGTGGAGTTTGTCACCACGAGGGAATGTGGAGGCCAAGATGTTGAGTGTACTTAAAGCAGGAATTGCTAGGATCCTGAATGGCAGGGATTACAGGTAGAAAGCGGGAGAAAGGGGTTGAAAAATAATTAATCATGATGGACTAGCAGAGCACTCAATGGACTGAATGGTCTAATTCTGCTCTTAGATCTTATGGTCTATCAAGTCGCTTCTCATCCTCCTTCAGTCCAAAGAGAAAAGCATAGCTCACTCAAACTTTCATCACAACATGCTCTCTAATCCAGGCAGAGTCCTGGTAAATCTCCGCTGCCCCCTCTCTAAAGCTACAGTACATCTGGATCTTTGTTCAGCTATAGTATGAGGCATGTGAACCACAGGGAGCTCGCCTGGTCGAGTGTGCTAGTAAATAGTGGCGCATAATGCCCATGGGGGTTTCAGCTGTCCCATTCATTCAAGGTCTGGTGGGAGGGCACAAGGAACCTTGTCTGTTATTGCACAGATTGGCATTATTGTTTCTATTGCTGAGACACTAGAGAGATGTGGCCGTGCTCCAGGGCTTTCAGAACAATATTTTGTTGCTGGATGAATTTTGAATTTATTTAGAAATCAAAGCAACCCAAGAAAGAAGGAAAGGACTATTTATTGTGTAAAGAGTGATTGGCTTCTTGCTGAGAAGTAAAGTGGAGAAACTATTTCCCAGCAAGAAGCTTTAGAGAGGGTGCGGAGGAGATTTACCAGGACGCTGCCTGAATTACAGAGCATGTTTTCTGAGGATGGGTTGAGCAAACTAGAACTTTTCTCTTTGGAGAGAATGAGGATTGGAGGTGACTTGTTAGAGGTGTACAACAGATCGAGTAGAGAGCCAGACATCTTTTCCCAAGACGCAGATGTTAATAAAAACAAGGGGAGCTTAATCTTAAGATGATTGAAGTGTAGGGGAGACATCGGAGGTAGGTTCTCTGTCAAAAAAAAACTTAGAATTGGTAAATGCCGGAACGTGCTGCCAGAGTCAGAGATATTGGGGAGGTAGGTATTTTACACAGGGAGTGCTGGAAACGTGCAATGCCCTGCCAGGGGTAGTGGTAGAGTGAGGTATGCTGGGGATATTTAAGAATCAGGGAGGGCTGAAGTAGTCCAGCTGGAGACTGTCCTCTCCTTCCTCACACACTCCATCCTCCCTCCAAACTTCTGTCCCTGCACTTTGCTTTCCTGATCTTTCCTTCCCTCACCTCCTCTATCAAACCATTCCATCCTCTCTGATGTTCCCATTCCCTCTCCCTTGCCCTCCATCCTCTCTGAATCAGAATCAAGATCACTGATGTATGTAATGAAGCTTGTCTTTGTGGCCGCAAAATAGAGAGGCAGTGTTCAAGGTTTATGGATCATTCAGGGATCTGATTACAGAGGGGAAGAAGCTGTTCCTAAAACACCGAGTGTGGGTCTTCGGGCTCCTGTACCTGCTCCCTGATGGAAGTAATGTGAAGAATGGTAAGAGATGGTATCCCCCTCTGACTGCAGGCCTGTGACTAGTGGAGTGCTGCAGGGATCGGTGCTGGGTCTGTTGTTGTTTGTCATCTGTATCAATGATCTGGATGATAATGTGGTTAACTGTATCAGCAAATTTGCAGATGACAACATTGGGGGTGTAGTGGACAGTGAGGAAGGCTATCATAGCTTGCAGTGGGATCTGAGCCAGCTAGAGAAATGGGCTGAAAATGGTAAATGGAATTTAATGTAGACAAGAGTTGTTCTGTGACTCCAAGAGGGCATGTCCTGGGTGAGGAGGTCCTTAATGATGGATGCCTCCTTTTTGATGGATCATCTTTTGAAGATGTCTGCAGTAGTGTCCCATCTCCAAATCAACCAGTCCACTCCCAGCCTTTGCTCAAACATCCAGTTCCATTCTGGTCTTCTCTCTCTCTATCATAGTCAATCATCAAAATTGCCAGTCCTCCTGATGTTCTCTCATCTCATCTCCTCTCCAGGTCCACTCTCCCTCCACAATCCCAGGCCTCAGCTCCCATGTCTCTTTAGAACAGAGATGAGGGGGAATTCCTTTAGCCAGAGGGTGGTGAACCTGTGGAGTTTATGCCACAGACAGCTGTAGAGGCCAAGTCACTGAGTATACTTAAAGTGGAGGTTGATGGCTTGTTGGTTAGTAAGGATGTTGAAAGTTATGTGGAGAAGGCAGGAGAATGGGTTTGAGAGGGATAATAAATCAGCCATGGGGGAATGGCAGAGCAGACTCGATGAGTTGAATGGCCTAATTCTGCTCCTGTGCTCTTACATTGCTCTTGCTCCCCTCAGAACTCTCCTATCCCTACCTCCTCCCTCCAGATCTCAATCTATACCCACTCCCAAACCTCTCAGTATCCTCTCCGTCCCCCTCGGGATCCAGTCCTCTGCACATTCACGGACCCAGTCACCCCTCTTCCTCTCTCACTCTTCCTGATCCACCTTTTCCAAAAATAATCCATCGACTCTGCTGATGTTTCCCAGTTTGTCCTGCCGGCAGGAACATTGGCCACAAGTTGTTTATGGGAATTGGAATTGGCTTGCTATTGCCGCATGTGCCAAGGTGCAGTGAGAACCTTGTCTTGCTGTTCAAACAGATCAAATCATTGCAATCAGTGCATTGAGACAAAACAAGCGGAAACAATGGAGAATAATTTGGAAGGCTCGTAGGTGTAGCAGTTAGCACAGAAACATGGAAAACCTACAGCACAATACAGGCCCTTCGGCCCACAAAGTTGTGCCGAACACGTCCCTACCTTAGGAATTACTAGGCTCACCAATAGCCTCTATTTTCCTAAGCTCCATTTCCTCCCACACTCCAGACATTCAGGTCAGTAGGCTAATTGCTGGCAGTGGAGTAATTGGGCAGCGTGAGCTATTGGGCCCGCTACCCTGCTGTCTCTAAAGAACTAGATAAATAAATCGATAACAGATAGCTTTTGAGGCCCTCCATCTGCCCGGCTCAACCATGTCAACATGAGAGGCAAACCAGGGAAGTACAATGCGGAGAGCAAGCTTTTGCACATGCAGCCTGCTCCCCTCTTCATGCAGGGACATCAGAGACTGATGCCATTTGCCACCAGAGGTACTGCAGAGGTGCCACTCAACGTAGGGACTCCAGCTCTGGATTTTTCCTCAGCGTTTACTCCCGAAGCCTTCCCCATGACTGGGTTCAGCCGCACGGCAAGTGGAGGTTTGTGATCAGAGTTTTCCTTCTCCTAGATGAGCTGTCAACCACGTTTGTCAAGCCCCATCTGCCTGAAGCAATTGGTGAAGCACCAGTAAGCTGCCTTTGCCCCTTCTCCTGTCAGTAGAAACGGCTCCACTGGGGTTAGTAGCTGAGCCACACGCGAAGGCCAGGAGGCTATTTGAGACGCACGCTGTCGGGAGCGTTTAGTAGGTAGTGGGAACTGTCCCCATTAGCAACCCCCAGCTATATCAGCCTTAGGAACCGGTAATAGATGAATAGATAAATCAACAAACACACAGAGAAATAGTTCATCACAAATGTGAGAAAATCTACAAATCCAAAGCAACATTGACAAAAGGCTGGAGGAACTCAGCAGGCCAGGCAGCATCTGTGGAAAAGAGTGAACAGTTGGTGTTTCAGGCTGGGACCCTTCAACAGAACTGAGAAGGAAGGGAGAAGAGAGCAGAATGAAAAGTGGGGGGGGGGGACAGAAGGAGGCTAGCTGGAAGGTGATTTGTGAAACCAGGTGGGTGGGAAAGGGCAAGGGCTGGAGAAGACAGAATCGGATAGGAGAGCAGAGTGGACGATGGCAAAAAGGGAAGGGGGTGGGGGAACCAGCAGGAAGTGGCAGACAGGCAGGTGAGGGGAAGTAAGAGGCTGGAATGGGGAATAGGTGGGGGGGGGGGAGGGAAGCATTTGTTTACCAGAAGGAAAAATAGATGTTCATGCCATCAGCTTGGAGGGTACCCAAGGTGTTGCCCCTCCACCCTGAGTCCATCGACACATCGGAACGGGAATAGGAATTAAACTGTTTGGCCATATTGACACAGATAGAGAATAAGAATAAATAGATAGATGGCGTAACAGCTACTGAGAGAGTGCAGTGCAGGTGGACAATAAGGTGTAAGATCCTAGCAAAAATAGATTTAAGCTTATCATACAGGTTACAATAACACATAATAAATAAACAAGGCAAAAAGAGAGCAGAATAACGAGGTAGTGTTGATGGACCGCTCAGAAATCTGATGGCGGAGAGCAAGAAGCTGTCATCAGGCTCCTCTGGTGGTAGGAATGAGAAGAGGGTCATTCAGGAACAATGTCCACCTTCTGGAGGCACCGTGGTTCAGGAGTCAGGTCATTGTAATTTATGTGTGATACAGCGTAGTGTTTCCGCTAAACAACAGGTTTCCTGATGTATGTCGGTGATAATAAGGCAGATTCTGGCTGAGGTCAGGCTACCTCAGTGGGAGGAGAGGCGGAATCGATGAGCTCTCTGACTCTCTAGCCGCTGACCGCCCCACCTACTGGGTCCAGCGGGGGCTGGAGGGGATCAGCGTTGCTCCCGGGTACCGCAAACAGCCACATGGAGAGCTGCCAGATTGGATTACACCAGCTCTAAAGGGGAGGCGTGGGCTGCAAACATTACTCATGGAAAGTCCCTGTAGCTCCCCTCCCCCCCCCCCCCCCCCCCCCCAGTTCCTTTGAAACACTGACCTTTGGTCTTATTGCTGGGGAGTAGGAAAGTAGGCCTGACGTAAAGATGGAGTGTTGCTGATAAACAGTCACATGCTGCACCGAGAGACGCGACACGCAGTATCTCTGCATCGGCTGGTGTTTACATCACCGAGGTGGTTGCGGGGTGAGACCGGGCCAGCTGCAACAGCAGCTTGCTTTTCTGTAAACTACACACAGGAAATGCAGGCAGGAATGAAGAGATTTTCGATTGTTAATCTTCAGAATGACATGGCTGAAGAACCTCTCAAAATAAACAAATACGCATTTTCAGTCACATGCTGCCAACATGCACCAGACCCTCGCACACAGACACACTCACTCTCCCTCACACATATACACTCTCGCTCTAACACACACACACACACTCTCCCTCACACACACATACACAGACACACAAATACACCCACTCTATCTCATACATACACACTCACACACACGCACATACACAGACACACACTCTCACACATAGTCATACATTTATTCTTACACACATACACTCTCTCATACACGCCCTCCCTCACACAAACACACACACACTCAACATATACACTCTCCTCTCACGCACACACCGTCTCTCTCACACAGACACACACACCCACTCTCCTCTCACACACACATACACTCACACATATACTCTCCCATACACACACCCTCCTTAACACACACGCATACCCTCTCTCTGTTTACACATCAACACACACAGACACACTCACCCTCCCTCACACTCTCACACATAGAGACACACACACGCACACACAGACACACATATAAACGCACTCACACACACTCATACTCACTCTCACACAAACACACACTCTCTCATATACACACCCTCCCTCACACACACCCTCTTTCTCTCACACACATACCCTCTCTCACACAGACACACTCACACATACACACACCCACACTCCCTCACACACATATACACTCACTCACACATACAAAGACAGACATACATACTCTTTCACACACACTCATACACTCACTCACATTCAAACACACATAGAGACACACACATACACTCTCATACACGTACCCTCCCTCACACACACACACACACACACACACACACACACATATATACAGACACACACATGCATTCTCCCACACACTCATACACTCACTCACAAACACACACACACATACTCTCTCTCATTACACACATACCCTCTTCTCTCTCTCTCTCTCACTCACATTCACACACACTCACACATACACTCTCTCATACATGCTATATAGGATGTTACAGCTATATAGGACCCTGGTCAGACCTCACTTGGAGTACTGTGCTCAGTTCTGGTTGCCTCACTACAGGAAGGATGTGGAAGCCATAGAAAGGGTGCAGAGGAGATTTACAAGGATGTTGCCTGCATTGGGGAGCATGCCTTATGAGAATAGGTGGAGTGAAGAAGCTGTTCATAAAATGATGAGTGTGTGTCTTCAGCCTCCTGTACCGCCTCCCTGGTGGTAGCAATGAGAAGGAGGCAGGTGCTGAATGTGATCAATGCTGCCTTCTTGAAGGTGATCTGTGGGACCGGCTGAGTCTACAAGCCTCTACAGCTTCTTCCATCCTGTCCATTGGAGCCTCCGGACCGCACAGTGATGCAACCAGTCTCAATACTCCTCACTGGACATCTGCAAAAGTCTTTGCTCACTCACCAAGTTTCCTTAAACTCTTAATGAAGTTTAGCAGCTGGAACTCGCCTTCTTCTTGATTGCATGCAGGACGAGGTTGGGTGCAGGACAGATCCTTGAAGAGGATTCACAGACATCATTGGATATTCACATTCCCTACTGGATCATCAGTGGGAAGTGCTGAGGGAAGGTGCGTGAGCAACGTTGCTTGTACATCAGGACTATGCAGGGCACCAGTGCTGACAGGGTTTGTGGTGGATGAAGTAAATTTGAAGCAATCGGGCTTGCTGTTTGGGGTCTCACATTAAATGTCTGATGTAATGATGGATTTGGCCTTGAATAATCACAGAAGGATTCCAGCCATTCAATAGACAACAGACAGTAGGTGCAGGAGTAGGCCATTCAGCCCTTCTAGCCAGCACCGCCATTCACTGTGATCATGGCTGATCATACACAATCAGTACCCTGTTCCTGCCCTCTCCCCATATCCCTTGACCCCGCTATCTATAAGAGTTCTAACTTTCTCTTGAATGCATCCAGAGACTTGGCCTCCACTGCCTTCTGGGGCAGAGCATTCCACATATCCACCACTCTCTGGGTGAAAAAGTTTTTCCGCATCTCTGTTCTAAATGGCCTACCTCTTAGTCTTAAACTGTGGCCTCTAGTTCTGGACTCGCCCATCAGCGGGAACATGCTTCCTGCCTCCAGCATGTCCAATCCCTTAATTATCTTATATGTTTCAATCAGATCCCCTCTCATCCTTCTAAATTCCAGTGTATACAGGCCCAGTCGCTCCAATCTTTCAACATACGACAGTCCCGCCATTCCGGGAATTAACCTTGTGAACCTACGCTGCACTCCCTCAATAGCAAGAATGTCCTTCCACAAATTTGGAGACCAAAACTGCACACAGTACTTCAGGTGGGGTCTCACCAGGGCCCTGTACAGCTGTAGAAGGACCTCTTTACTCCTTTATTCATTTCCTCTTGTTATAAAGGCCATCATGCCATTAGCTTTCTTCACTGCCTGCTGTACCTGCATGCTTGCTTTCATTGACTGATGTACAAGAACACCTAGATCTCGTTGTACTTCCCCTTTTCCTAACTTGACTCTATTTAGATAGTAATCTGCCTTCCTGTTCTTGCCACCAAAGTGGATAACCTCACATTTATCCACATTAAACTGCATCTGCCATACATTTGCCCACTCACCCAACCTGTCCAAGTCACCCTGCATTCTCATACCGTCCTCCTGACATTTCACACTGCCACCCAGCTTTGTGTCATCAGCAAATTTGCTAATGTTACTTTTAATCCCTTCATCTAAATCATTAATGTATATTGTAAACAGCTGTGGTCCCAGCACCGAACCTTGCAGTACCCCACTGGTCACAGCCTGCCATTCTGAAAGGGACCCGTTAATCGCTACTCTTTGTTTCCTGTCAGCCAGCCAATTTTCAATCCAGGTCAGTACTCTGCCCCCAATACCATGTGCCCTAATTTTGCCCACTAATCTCCTATGTGGGACTTTATCAAAAGCTTTCTGGAAGTCCAGGTACACTACATCCACTGGCTCTCCCTTGTCCATTTTCATAGTTACATCCTCAAAAAACTCCAGAAGATTAGTCAAGCATGATTTTCCTTTCATAAATCCATGCTGACTCAAACTGATCCTTCTACTGCTATCCAAATGTGTCGTAATTTCCTCTTTTATAATTGACTCCAGCATCTTTCCCACTACTGACGTCAAGCTAACAGGTCTATAATTCCCTGTTTTCTCTCTCCCTCCTTTCTTGAAAAGTGGAACAACAGTAGCTACCCTCCAATCAGCAGGAACTGTTCCTGAATCTATAGAACATTGGAAAATGATTACGAATGTGTCCACGATTTCTAGAGCCACCTCTTTAGGTACCCTGGGATGCAGACCATCGGGTCCCAGTTGGAAGGACTTCTTTGGCACCAAAGGATATCATTTGGAAGAGGCAATTGTATTGTCTGCTGTTCTTCCTGAATTTGTTTACAATAGGTTCATCATTGCTGTGTAAATTGAGGAGTTCATTTGGTAGAGGCTGCAAATTGCCTATCCTGACCTTCCCTTCATTCAGCAGAAATTTGTGGTTTCTCCAGTGAATATGAAAACATAGAAACATAGAAAATAGGTGCAGGAGTAGGCCATTTGGCCCATCAAGCCTGCACCGCCATTCAGTGTGATCATGGCTGATCATCCAACTCAGAACCCTGTACCTGCTTTCTCTCCATACCCCCGATCCCTTTAGCCACAAGGGCCATATCTAACTTCCTCTTAAATATAGCCAATGAACTGACCTCAACTATTTCCTGTGGCAGAGAATTCCATGGATTCACCACTCTCTGTGTGAAGAAGTTTCTCCTCAGTCTTTCTTCATATGAAAGTCCTGCCATCCCAGGAATCAATCTGGTGAACCTTCTTTGTACTCCCTCTATGGCAAGAATGTCTCTCCTCAGATTAGGGGACCAAAACTGCACACAATACTCTAGGTGCGGTCTCACCAAGGCCTTGTACAACTGCAGTAGAACCTCCCTGCTCCTGTACTCAAATCCTTTTGCTATGAATGCCAACATACCATTTGCCTTTTTCACCGCCTGCTGTACCTGCATGCCCACCTTCAATGACTGGTGTACAATGACACCCAGGTCTCGTTGCATCTCCCCTTTTCCTAATCGGCCACCGTTCAGAAAATAATCTGTTTTCCTGTTCCTGCAACCAAAGTGGATAACCTCACATTTATCCACATTAAATTGCATCTGCCATGAATTTGCCCACTCACCTAACCTATCCAAGTCACCCTGCATCCTCTTAGCATCCTCCTCACAACTAACACCGCCGCCCAGCTTCGTGTCATCCGCAAACTTGGAGATACTGCATTTAATTCCCTTGTCTAAATCATACAATATATATTGTAAACAAGGAAGGCACGACAGTGAGGGCATACTCTGGTCATTGTACCAACATCAGCAGAAATGTTACGCTGCAAGAGTCATGGATTTTGCCCTGCTCTTTCTCTGTCGAGGTATTGTCGTCAAAAGCAGCTCTTTCAATAATTACTCTTTACCGCATATTCTCGAGTTGATCTTTCCTTTTCTCCTGTCTCTTCCTCTCTCCTCCTTCTCTGCCTGTTTTTGTCATTCTGGTAACACACAGCCCTTTCATCCTTCGTCTCTTCATCTCTTCTACCATTTGTTTTTTCTCTCTGATCCTGGAGTTGTGCGGCCCTGGCCTCATCTGATTCTTGTTCTCTCCCTCTCCTTGCCGCTTTCCAACGACATGTGGCATCATCTCTTGACCATAATGTCCCCCTTCTCTTTCCACGCCATAATTAGGCTGTCTATATATTTTTTATCCTAATGCTTGATAGAAGATATGAAGCAGTAATGCCAGAGCCTCCAGGATGCTGATTTTTCTTGATGATGTGGTTGGCACTCTCCTAGCGGACATGATAGCCCTGCCTTTTGCACCAGTTGGTGTTGCTGCTGAGAGCATCGTGAGGCGCTGCTGAGGCGACCCATGCGCATGTGTCATAGTGTCGCGTCACGGTTTCCATGAAAGGTGGAATCGGCTCTGTGAGTATCGTGAGGCACTGCTGAGGCCGGCCGTGTGCATGCGTCATGGCGTCGCATCGTGGTTTCCATTAAAGCTGGAATTTGCTTGGGTTGTGGAAAGCGGGGCCTGTTAATTGACGAGTGAGCAATTTTATACGAATATATAACCCTGAACTTTGCATGCATTCTGTAAGTTAGCACATTTTAAGTCGATTTAGTCAAAAAAGGTGCATCATTTGGGCTAATTGAAGGTCACAAGCTCAGCATGAGAAATTTAGTAGCATGCAGATGCTCAGCTTCACATTCATCACGTTGTACATTGAACCATACTGTCCAGTGAAACACACCAGTCATGTCAACAACCTGAGGATGTGCTGGGGACAGCCCACAAATGTGACCTCACATTCCAGCACCGACCCAGCACTTAGCAGGAATGCACTCGCACCTGCAACCTCGGAACAGGCCGCCTCCGGGCCCCCAATCTTGAGACCTTCACCCCAGTCATCAGCTCTCCAACCTCCGAATGTTAACGCCCAGGCTGTGCAGCCAGTTAGCTGGTTTGCACTGGCTCTCTCTTTTCCCCTCTCCTATTGCGCACAAGTCTCCAAGCACATCCCACCAGGCTCATGGACAGCTTCATCCTGCCGTTATCAGACTCGTTATAGAGAGCAACCCCAGCACAGGAGCAAGGATTCTTCCTAAAGAAGAATCTGTGTTACTGTGATGAAAACACCATTTGGCCCTGGCCTGCCCATCGAGAGAGCCTTCCCCCACGGTCATCAGCGTCTCTGGTGGCTCGCTAGGTGGGCAGTCCTGAGGTCTGCACTTCACTTGCCCAGTAATCGAAGCTGTGTTTGTCACAAGCATAAGTGTATGCAATGGGGTGCGACCAGTGCGTCATCCACTGAATTAGCATTTCCTGGGGCAACTGCTGGGGAAAAGTTAGCTGTCACTTACCCCAAGGACTTTGGATAACAACACTTGCAGGCTGACCCAACACATCCTCGGACAGCGCTGGTTGTTGACTCAAACAATGAATCAATCCTGTATGTCCGGATGTAATGTTGAGAGACCTAGACGGGGTAGATGTGGAAAGGATGTTTCCCATGCTGGGGGAGTGTCGGACAAGAGGGCACAGCCTCAGGATAGAGGGACATCCATTTAAAACAGAGATGTGGAGAAATTTCTTCAGCCAGAGGGTGGTGAATTTGTGGAATTTATTACCACAAGTAGCTGTAGAGGCCGGGTCATTGGGAGTATTTCAGGCAGAGCTTGATAGGTTCTTGATTGGCCATGGCATCAAAGATTACAGGGAGAAGGCTGGAGGAGGGGGAAAGGATCAACCATGATTGAATGGTGGAGCAGACTCAATGGACTAAATGGCCTAATTCTGCTCTTATGTCTTATGGTCTTATGTAACAAAGATCAAGCCACAAAAGGGAGGGCTGTGCTTAAGTGCCCGGCCCAGTTTTGCATTTAGAGAAATGTTATCAGTTAGTAACACTGATGTCACATAATCTGGGTGGAATCAAAATTGATTTGCAGAAGAGCAGAAATACTAACAAGATGGCATCACCCAGGCCAGTGTGTGTAGTGAGAGAGGGAGAAAAATGGCAAAAGAGACCAGCTAGGATTGAGGTCCCTGGCATGTGTGAATTAACTGAGGACCCTCCAGCTCTTGATGACAAGAGATTTCACCAAGCAACACGAGGCAGACTTTCTCCGACTCAGATCAACCAAACTTTCACGTTACAGCCATGATTATGTTCCCCTACAGTTGTCAGACTGGTTGCTACATTTAGAGTTAGGATCTTCACTGACATTTCAAAGTTCAAAATTTGGAAAATATGTCATGAAATTTGTGTATCAGCAGCACAGTACAACAAGTAAGAATCACTATAAATTACAGCAAGAATATATATGCCGGTGCCTATAAAAAGTATTCACTGCCCCCATAAGTTTTCATGTTTTATTGTTTTACAACATTGAATCACAGTGGGTTTAATTTGTCTTTTTGACACTGATCAACAGAAAAGAACTCTTTCATGTCAAAATAAAAACAAATTGGTCTAAATTTATTACAATTATTAAACACAAAATAATTGATTGCATAATTACTCACCCTGTTCAAGTCAGTATTTAGTAGATGCACCTTTGGCAGCGATTACAGCCTTGAGTGCATGTGGATAGGTCTCATCAGCTTTGTGATCCAGACACAGAAATTTTTCCACATTATGGAGCTAAGGAAAATAGAGGGCTATGGCTAACCCTAGGTAATTTCTAAAGTACATACATGTTTGGCACAGCTTTGAGGGTTGGTCTATATTTTGTTGTAGCTTTTCTATGTTTCTATTCTTTACAAAACTGCTCAATCTCTTTCAGGTTGCATGGGGATCATGAATGAAAAGCCTTTTTCAAGTCCAGCCACAAATTCTCAATTAGATTGAAGTCTGGACTCTGACTTGGCCACTCCAGGTCATGACTTTTCATTGTTTTTAAGCCATTCCTGTGCAGCTTTGGCTTTATGCTTGGGGTCATTGTCTTGCTGGAAAACAAATCTCCCAAGTCACAGTTCTCTTGCAGACTGCATCAGGTTTTCCTCCAGGATTTCCCTGTATTTTGCTGTATTCACTTTACCCTCTACCTTCACAAGCCTTCCAGGGCCTCTGCAGTGAAGCATCCCCACAGCGTGATCCAGCCACCACCATGCTTCACGGTAGGGATGGTGTGTTTTTGATGATGTGAGATATTTGGCTTACACAAAACATAGTGTTTATTCTGATGGCCACAAGGCTCAATTTTGGTTTCTTCAGATCATAGAACCTTCTTCCAGCTGACTTCAGAGTCTCCCACATGCCTTCTAGTAAACTCTAGCTGAGATTTCATGTGCATTTTTTTTCAACAGTGGCTTTCTCTTCACCACTCTCCCAAAAAGCTGCTACTAATGAAGCATCCAGGCGAGAGTTGTATGCACAGTCTCTCCCACCTCAGCCACTGAAGCTTGTAACTCCTCCAGAGTGGTCAGAGGTGCTTTGGTGGCCTCCCCTTCTTACACAGTCACTCCCTTTTTGAGGATGGCCTACTCAAGGCAGATTTGCTGCTGTACCATATTTTCACTTCTTGATGATTGACTTAACTGACATCCAAGAGATATTCAGCAACTTGGAATTTTTTCTTACACCATCTCCTGGCTTGTGCTTTTCAACAACTTTGCAGAGTTGCTTGGAGTGTTCTTTTGTCTTCATGGTGTGGTTTTTGCCAGGATACTGACATGCCAGCAGTTGGAGCTTCCAGATACCGGTGTATTTTACCACAATCACTTGACTTCTCACAGGTGATCTCCATTTAACTAATTATGTGACTTCTAAAACCAGTGCTGATTTGGTGTGTCATATTAAAGGGGATGAATACTTATGCAATCAACAGTTTTGTGTTTTACATTTGTAATTAATTTAGATCATTTTGTAGAGATCTGTTTTCACTTTGACACGAAAGAATCTTTTTCTGTTGATCATTCTGTAAAACAACAGAACATGAAAACTTCTGGGGGTGGGGGTTAATACTTTTTATAGGCACTCTAGCCACTGGTGTGTCTTCTTCATGATTGCATCGATGTGTTGGGACCAGGATGGATCCAGATGTTGACAGCTGGGAATTTGGAAGTGCTGGTCGCTGCTTTTGCCTGCGTTCTGCTTTGAAACATGCTACAGCCTGTGAAAGGTGATGGCCTTGCCACCCGATAATTCAGGAGCTGGGATGTTACGTGGAAGTTGTATAAGATGTTGGTGAGGCCTAATTTACAGTTCTGGTCACCCGCCTACAGGAGATATCATTAAGATTGAGAGAGTACAGATAATTTTTACAGGGATGTTGCGGGATTTAAAAATCTGAGTTACAAGGGAAGGTTGAATAGGTTAGGACTTCATTCCCTGGAGCTAGGAGAAGGAGGAGAGATTTGATAGAGGGATACAAAGTTATGAGTGAGGGGTATAGATACGGTTAAAGCAAGCAGGCTTTTCCCATTGTGGTTAGGTGGGACTAGAACTAGAGATCATAGGTTAAGGGTGAAAGGTAAAATATTTAAGGGGAGCTTCTTCAATCAGAGAGTGGTGAGAGCATGGATCAAGCTGCCAGTGAAAGTGGTGAATTGCAGCCCTTAGAGAAGTTTGGATAAGTACCTAGTTGGGAGGGTACGAGGGCTATAGTCCAGCTGCGGGTTCACAGGGCAAGGTAGGATAACAGTTTGGCAACTCAACACAGTCAGCTGAAACTGGCCATCTTTAGTTGGTGACGGACCATAACACTGACTTGGAGACACAAATTAGATGGGCTGAAGGTCCTGTTTCTGTGATTTCCTGCAGTCTTACTCTGTGACTGTGATTCATCCAGCCTGCCAGTAAAAGAATGAGAACTGAAATTTCAAATGGTTGCAGGAAGCACTGGCTAATGGAGTCAGCCCAGAGAGTCTGCCTGTGAAAGCACAATGCCCTTATTGAATTCTACACGGCCTACAGTCACACCACATTCTCTTCCAGTCTCAGCAGCTGGCTTGAGTCTATCATCCTGCAGTTCACTACAGTAGCCAAACCAAGGGCAAAACACAACAGAAGGAGCAGGCAGCACAACTGCTCGATGGTCCTGTCCATTTGGTAAGGCCTGTCCTATCTGCACCGTGGCTCTGCGTTGAGGTTAGGGCAAGTTACAGCTTCAGAGTAATTGTCATTATCAAAGTACATCTATGTCACCATATACAACCCTGAGATTCATCTTCCTGTGGGCATACCCAGAAAGTGTGTAGAATAGTAACTGGAACAGGATCAGTGAAAGATCAACCAGAGTGCAGAAGACAGCAAACTGGGCAAATGCAGATACAAAGAAATAGCAATAAATAACAAGAGCATCAGCTAATGAAAAGAGTCCTTGAAAGTGAGTCCATTGGTTGTGCAAACATTTCAATGACGGGCAATTGAAGTTATCCCATTCGGTTTAAGAGCTTGTGAGTCCTGAGGTTCTTATACCTTCTTCCTGACGACAGTAGCGGGAACAGAGCATGTCCTGGGTGAGGGGATCCCTGATGATGGATGCTGCTTTCCTGCGACAACATTTCATGTAGATGTGCTCATGGTTGGGAGGGTTTTATCCTCCTGGTGACATACTGGATCAAATTCACTACCCTTTGTAGGATATTCCATACAAAGGCATTGGTGCTTCCATCACCACCTATAGAAGTTTTAGATGTCATGCTGGACCTCTGCAGACTCCTAAGGTAGTAGAGTTGCTGCTGTGATTTCTTCGCAATTGTACCTGCCTGCTGGGTCCTCTGTAATGGTAACACTGAGGAATTTAAAGTTGCGGATCCTCTCCACTTCTGATCCTCCGAAGGCTGCCTCATGGATCTCTGGTTTCCCTCTGCTGGAGTCTACAGTCAGTTCCTTGACACCACTCAGACAAATTTTCAGTCTCCCTCCTGTATGCTGATTCATCACCACCTTTGGTGCATATGGCACACAACAGCGGTGTCATCTGCACACTTGAGTATGGTGTTGGAGCTGTGCTTAGCCGCACAGTCACAGGTGTAAACTGAGTAAAGCGGGGGTGAAGCACACAGCCCTGTGGTCCTCCCGTGCTGTCCCTCCACCCTAGTGATGAAGTACGAACTGCACTCACCTCTAGTAACCTGGTGAAGGCAGTATTTCCCTGTTCTGGACTCTTCCCACCAGAGGGAATTGCTTCTCGGTAGGGACGCAATTAAATCCTTTTTAACATTTTAAACATCCTAATCACTCTAATTTTCTAAATACAAAGGAATTCAACCCATGCTCAGAGTTTAACTCTCTCAGTCTCACTATCAGCCGGATGAAGGGTTCTCTTTGAGAAGAGCCCCTCCATGCTGCCACATAGACCCTAAGACTCTAAGACATCACCCATTTGGAAGACAGGAGAATGTGGTTGGGAGGGAAAATAAATCAGCCATGATCAAACGGCAGAGCAGATTCGATGGGCTGGATGGCCAGATTCAGCTCCTAGGTCTTATGGACTGAAATTACTTGCTCTGTTCTCTAGGTCCTGTGTGGTTCTTGAATGGCTGGCCACACAGCCTTGGGGTCCCAGTGTCTCACCAGGTCCTGCTTTCTCCGTCCCAAGGGGCCTGGCCTTCACAGATCCTAGTTCTCCACAGGGCACCATGGTGGGCTTCTCTCCAGTGACTTTGCTGATGACAGAACCAGTGGCCAGAGTGGGACATGGCTTATCCTTCCAAGCATTTGGAGAACACACACCAGCCTTTAGTGAGAAGTCAGTGGTGGAATGGGTGAGCTGTTTCAAACTCCTGGGTGTCAGTCTCAGAGGATTTGTCCTGGGCCCAACATACTGATGCAATCACGAAAAGGCACACCAGCCTTAGGAGCTTGAGAAGATTTTGTACGTCATTAAAGATGCTAGAAGATCTCTAATTCCAAACTTATGTCTTATGGCCTTATGGTCAAACCCCCGTGTAACAGCACGGTAACAATTGCTTCCTTGTTTTCCAACTCTCTTGAAATAAAGGCAATTTTTTTTCTATCTTGCCTGCTGGTTTCAATGATTTCACATGGACTTAGTCACTTGGATGAGCCAATTTCCTCACGATGAAACCGTCACTCTGCTTGTTAGGTGAAGTCACCAAACCTTGCTTCAGAGTTGGTGAGGCGCCTGCCTTCTGAAAAAAATTACAACAATTCGAATTGAATTGTCATGCGTCATATGGCTATAAGATGTGAAGATTCAAGATTACTTATCATGTGTACACAGAAACAGACAGTGAAATGCACTGTTTGTATTAAGCAACTAACACACCCGAGGGTGTGCTGGGGCAGACTGAAAGTGTCCTCACACATTCCATACCCACAATGCTCGGCACAACAACACAACAAGCTACAAACAACAACAGAAAAATAAGGTACAGGAGCAGAATGAGGCCATTGAGTCTGTTTTGCCATTCTATCACGGTTGATTTATTTTCTCTCAACACCAAAGTAAATTCATAATCAAAGTTCATACAGTATACGTCATTATACACTACTCTGAGATTCATTTTCTTATGAGCATTCACAGTAGATACGAAGAAACACAAAAGGAAAACTACACACAAAGATGGACAAACAAGCAATCTGGAATCTTTTGCCTTACTGATCATTCCAATCCAAACATATGTCTTTGGAGTTTGGGAGGAATCCAGAGCACCCAGAGGAAACCCACGTGGTCACAGGGAGTACATACAAATTCTTTACAGACCTTGGCAGGAATTGGGCACCGATCAGTGAATGCTGATGCTGTAAAATGCTACGTTAACCGCATCACGACTCTGTGCCCTTTAAAGCTTGTTGGGATCGGTTCAATACCATGCTTCCCAAATCATACCGTCCCCAGAGTTCAAGTACCTGTTCTGGGGTATGCTCTGGGGTAGCTGTAGGCTGTGAAAGTGGCGATACCCCATCAGGTGCTTTACACTTGATGTGATCACCTCCTCTACCGCTCCCAGCAGGGCTTTCCTGATCTGCTAAAACTGCCCTAACCACTCCTGAGGTTAAAGAACATCTCACAGAGCTTTCCCACATGTAAATCAGGAGGCAAATCACTGCAGGCAGTAGAAATTACTTGTTTTAAAAATATCAGTGAGAAAGCAAATCATAAACACAAGAGATACTGCAGATGCTAGAAATCTCATGCAACACACACAAAATGGTGGAGGAACTCAGTAGGTCAGGCAGCACCCATGGAAAGGAATAAACAGTCAATATTTCAGGCTGTCCTCTCCATTACCTTCCCTTTCTCCCATGGTCCACTCTCCTCTCCTATCAGATTCCTTCTTCTTCAGCCGTTTACCTCTTCCACCTATCACCTCCTCCCTTCTCACCTGCTAGCTTCTACCCCTTCTCTTCCCTTCCCCCCACATTCTGGCTTCTCCCCCCTTCCTTTCCAGTCCTGATGAGGGCCTGAAATGTTGACTGTTTATTCCCCTCTGTGGATGCTGCCTGACTTATTTAGTTCCTCCAGAATTTTATGTGTGTTACTTGAAAAGAGAAAGACCTGTTTGACCAGCTGGTGTCATGTGGTCATCCCTGTGGCAATGCTCAGTGAGCTGGCTTCAATTCCAAGTTCTGCCTGAAGTCAGTGCAGCCTCCTCCAGTCCTTGCTGGTTTTCAGATTCCATCTCGCACTTTGCATCCTACCACAAACGAGTCACCATCCAACCTCAACCCCACCACACCCGGCCGCCCCCTCCAACCCTCAGTTCCAAGGCCCCTCCCTTCAGGGTTAAAGGAATCAGGCTCAGTCCTTCCGCAATGAACTAAACACCCTACCAGCCAAGTTGGGGCTTCTTAAAGGGGTAAACCTTTTGCAGTAAATCATCTATGAATGTGTTTGCCGAAGTGGTGATATTGAAGCAAATCAGAACAGATTACTGTATTAACCACTTGTTTGTGATAGCAGTTTCCATATTAATCTGTGGTCAATTTGCCTTTAAGGACAAGGAACAGTGTATTAATAATTGCTTACATCAGGGGGTTTGCTGTGAATTCACTTTTTCCACTTACATTTAGCAGGAGACTTGTTTGGGGTTGACTTTCCTTACTAAACTCACATGCTTTTAATCAGGGGAAGTTTCTAAAAAAGAACTGTGTGGACTTCTCAGTCAGGGGGGACGAGACAGCACACTCCAAACAAAACCCAAACCGTGCAGTCACGTGCCCTTGCTGACTGAAAGACGTGCCTGCCCTTTGCCAGAAGCTGGAGCTTACCCAGCAGAAGGAAAGCAGTGGTGGAACCGAAGCCAGCCTGTTGCTTCTTGCTCACCGGGCTTGGTAACTCCAAAGAAAGTTTACTTTCGAGCCCACGACTCAGACTTGTCACTTCCAAAATCCCCTCACGCCCACTCCAAGGTTCAGGCCCAGTCACAGTCATTTCCTGCCGGGCTTCTCCCAGGTATACAGTTTCAATTTCTGTTAGAGGAAAAATGTTTTTAAATTAGAATGAGTGCAGAAAAGATTTCCTCGACTTGAGGGTATTAAATACAAGGAGAGGTTGCATTGTCTAGGATTTTATTCCCTGGAATTTGAGAGACTGAGGGGTGATCTGATGGAGGTGTTTAAAATCACGAGGAGTATAGTCAAGGTGAAGACACTTCTTGCGGGTGGGGGGGGGGAAGCTAAAAAAAAAGAGGACATAAGATTGAAGGTGAGAGATTTAAAAGGAGCATCATGAACACAAGCAGATGCTGGACATCCAGACCAACACCCACCGAACGCCGGAGAACTCAGCAGGTCAGACAGCATCTACGGAGAATAATAAAGAGTCAACATTTTGGGTTGAGACCCTTCACCATTATCTTCTTTTCACTCAGAGGGTCGTGTGTGTTTGGGATGAACTCCCAGAAATATCGGCCAGGGGAGCATATTGGCAACGTTGAAAAGCCACCTAGATAAATACTGTACATGAATAGGAAAGGGCTGCTCAGCCTAAAGTGAGCAGATGGACCAGCTCAATGAACATGGATGAGTTGGACTGACAGACCTGCTTCCATGCTCTATGACTCTCAGGATTAACAGGCACCACAGTAACGTAGCAGTTTACGCAATGTTTTTACAGCTTTGGGCGTTGCAGAGTTGAAAGTTCAATTCTGGTGAAGAGTCATATGTTCTCCGTGTGAACTGTATCGATTTCCTCTGGGTGCTCCAGTCTCTCCCACAGTCCAAACACCCACTAGTTGGTTGGTAAATTGCCTTGTGATTAGACGAGGATTATGTAGGTGGGTTGCTGGGCTGCATAACCCAATGGGCCGAAAGTGCCAGCTCTGCTCTGTATCTCTAAATAAGTAATATATACAAGGGGTGATTGATCAGTTCATGGCCTAAGGTAGAAGGAGTCAATTTTAGAAAACCTAGCACATTTATTTTTCAACATAGTCCCCTCCTACATTGACACACTTAGTCCAGTGGTTGTGGAGCATAGGGATCTTGGACCTCCAGAAAGTGTCCACAGATGGGTGATTGATAAGTTTGTGGCCTAATGTAGAAGGAGATGAGTTATCCAGCTCTTGTTGCGTACACATGCAGGTCAACTCTTTGAGTGATTATGCAGAAAGTTTGAAGTTAATAACTCATCACGGGTGATTGATAAGTTTTTGGCCTAAGGCGATGTTATTAGCTTCAAACTTTCTGCATAATCACTCAAAGAGTTGAACTGCATGTGCATGTAACGAGAGCTGTATAACTCATCTCCTTCTACCTTAGGCCATGAAATTATCAATCACCCCGGTATGAGTAATAAACCTGCTTCTGATTCAGTAGCAGCGAGGGAGGGAACACGACTGCTTCCTGATCAGGGATGTAGGAACTGAAACCATACACTGTATCATTGGAGAAGCCAGCACATGTCAAAATGAAACCTTCCTCTGTACAATCCTTCCACAATTGCCTCACTCTGAAAATCATCCTACGTTGACAGATCTTGGCATTCAACATCATTTTTATTACGAAGTGCTTCAACTTAAAGCCATACCTCCAGAAGAATTCCTATTTAACAGGAATGGCAGAGTTGCTTTTGGAAAGGATATGGTTTCAGGTGCCCTGAAAGAGACCAACTACCAGTGCATTACTGACAGAAGGCTGTTTTGCCCAAGGTTTTGTGTTTTGGGCAAGGTATCAGAATCAGGTTTATTATCACTGACACCTAGAAACATAGAAAACCTACAGCACAATACAGGCCCTTCGGCCCACAAAGTTGTGCTGAACATGTCCCTATCTTAGTCATTACTGTGGTTACCCATAGCCCTCTATGCTTCTAAGCTCCATGTACCTATCCAAAAGTCTCTTAAAAGACCCTATCGTATCTGCCTCCACCACTGTTGCCGGCAGCCCATTCCACACACTCACCACTCTCTGAGTAAAAAACTTACCTCTGACATCTCCTCTGTACCAAATGTTATAATATTTGTTGTTTTGAAGCTGCAATACAGTGCAAGACATAAAAATATCTTAATTTACAATGATAAATGAATAGATTGACAGATAAACAGTGCGCAAAAGAGAGCAGGATAGTGAGGTGGTGTTTTTGGGTTCATGGACCATTCAGAAATCCGATGGCATCAAGGAAGAACCCCTTCCCAAAACATTGAGTGTGCATCTTCAGGCTCCAGTAGGAAGAGGGCATGTCCCAGATGGTGAGGGTCCTTCATAAAGGTTGCAGCCTTCTTGAGGTGTCCTCTTCTGAGGATGTCTTTGATGGCGGGCTGGGTAGTGCCCACGATGAAGTGGCAGAGCCTACAGCTCCCTGGAGCCTCCCCTGCCCCCCCATACCAAGCAATGATGCAACTAGTTGGAATGCTCTCCACACTAGGTCTATAGATATCTGCTAGTCATTGGTGACTCTCCTCAAATTGCTAATGAAGTAGAGCTGCTTCATGATTGCATCACTGTGCTGGGCCCAGGATGGATCCCCTGAGATGTTGATGCTCATCTTCCACCAATAACCCCTGTTTGAAGGCAATGTAAATATTTTCAGAAGGCTATTTCTACTGTTCTCTCTGGAATCCTTATCCCTCCACTAACATTGTTGAACCATCGCAAAACTTGCTCTGACTTCTCTTCAAAACAAATGCGATATAATTACCCCACAAGCTGACAGGGTGGCTAAGAAAGGCTCTGGTGTGTCGGCTTTATTAGTCAGGGGGTTGAGTCCAAGAGGTAATGTCCTGGTTAGACCACATGTGGAGTATTGTGTTTGGTTCTGGCTGCCTCATTGCAGGAAGGATGAGGCAGCTTCGGAGATTTACCAGGATCAGAGAGCGTGTCTCATGTGGGAAGGCTGAGTGAGCTGGGGCTTTTCTCTTGAGGGGTGACTTTATAGAGCCGTAAGAGATGATAAGAGGCAGAGATAGAGTGGACGGTCAGAGATTTTTTCCCCCAGGGCAGAAGTGACTATTTCGAGAAGCATACTTTTCAGGTGATAGTTGGGAAGTATAGCAGGGATATCAGAGGTAGCTTTTTTACCCAGAGAGTGATGGGTGCATGGAACACACTGCCAGGGGTGGTGGTAGAGGCAGATACATTAAGGGCATTTAAGAAACCCTAAGATGGGCACATGAACAATAGAAACATGGAGGGTTATGTAGGCGGGGGGTTAATTAATTTTAGAAATGGTTAAAAGGTCAACACAATATTGTGGGCCGAAGGGCCTGTACTGTTCTATATATGCTGGCTACACATTAAGATATTGCATTAACATATTCCTTTTTCATTCCTTTTTTTTACACTTTCCCCTTATTCTCTTTCCATGACCTTTCTACACCCTGGCCTTCAGCATTCGCTGGGAAAATGGAATTGGGAGGCATGGTGCATAGCTTTCCTCTCCAGGCGGGTGAGGAATCTGCTCCGTGATTTCTCCCTCACCGGGCGGACGGAAACACTCAGCTTGCAGCAAAGGTTTGGGCCCAGAAACGCACCTGTTCTGCCAGACCATGTATACAGTATATACAGTGACTGAGGCTGGAGAAGTCATCAAATGTCTGCCGGCAGAGAAAAGGCAAAAGAATGATTCTTGGCAGACAAAAGCCCATCTGAACTTGTGAAGAAATGACTTTAAACAGGCCAGCAGGTGTTTTTTTTTATCTTAAACACAGTGTGGTCGCTGTAAATTGGAAAGAGTGCAGGTGTAGACTGGCCTGTGTCTCAGCCTACAGTGATGTTCAGTGGCACAATGTGGCAAACTCCATCAAAGTCCATAGCCACCACTCTGTCGACCAATGAGGAGGAGGCCCGGCTTTATTCGGGTTCGGGTTGAATTATTTATCACATGTAACATTAAAACAAACCACAGTATGTTTTATTTGTGTTAATAACCAACACAACACAGGGAGAATCTCACTGAAAGCCTTTGAATATTGAGAGGTCTAAATAGAGTGGATATGGAGAGGGTGTTTCCTCTGGGAGAGTCCAGGAGGAGGAATTTCTTTAGCCAAAGGATGGTGAATCTGTTGAATTCACTGCCACAGAGGCCGTCATTGGATATATTTGAAACGGAGGTTAATGAACAGGGCATCAAGGATTACGAGGAGAAGGCAAGAGAATTGGGTTGAGAAGGATAGTAAGTCAGCCATGATGGAGACTCAATGGGCTGAATGGACTGATTCTGCTCACATGTCTGATGATGAGCTGGGTTGCAGCCTGCAAGTGACACCACACACCCTGGCTCTAACCTAGCATGCCCACAATGCTCAGCAGAACAACAGGCAAACAAGCCCTATCCAGCCTCTCGCACTGAGCCCTCCAACCCCAGGACCCTGTGCCCTCAGCCTCCCAATCGACCTTCTGCCTCCCAATCGACCTTCTGCCTTCCAAGTTTGGTATTGACCCAGTGATGGGACCCTGAACTACTCATTAATTTGCAGATACAGCACAGTAACAGGCCCTATCGGCCTTACAAGCCTGTGCTACCCCGTCACACCAATATGGCCAATTAAACCTTCCAACCCCCATGTCTCTGGAACGCAGAAAGAGAGCCATGCAGTCACAGGGAGAACATACAGTACAAACTCCGTGCAGTCAGCAGTGGGAAATAACCTGAGTCACTGGCACTGCAATAGTGTTCCACTAACTGCCTTGAACTCCAGACTCACCTAGCCAGTGGTCAGAGCCAGAGTAAGTGGTCTATTTTGTTACAAAAGAAGTCTGCACATTCAGCAGCGTCTGCATGAATAGCTCATTAGTTCTGTCTGGGGAGACGAGTTAAATGTTTCCACACCGGAGCAAACTGTCCACAGAGTCTACTTAAAATATCTCTGCCCTCGGAACTCCTTCGTCTCACTGTTATAAACCCCACAGAGTGTCACGGGGGCAGCACAAAACAGTGCTATTTACCCAGTAGATACAGAGACTGGAGGTTTCCAATGAACACCAGATTTCCCTGCCATCTGGCTCCTGGGGTATGTTTTGGCAGACATTCCCAGCAACAAATAATAAGACCATAATTCAAAGCTGCTTGAGAATATAAGGCCATATGACATAAGAGCAAATTAAGTCAGTCTGTTGCGCCATTTGATCATGTCTGATTTATTTTCCCTCTCAACCCATTCTCCTGCCTTCTCCCCATAAGTGTTGATGGCCCCACTAATCAAGAACCTATCAACCTCAGCTCTAAATATATGCAATGACTTGGCCTCCGTGAGAATGAATTCCATAGATTCCTGTCTTCTCCCTGTAACCTTTGACACCCCTACTGATCAACAACCTGTCAACTTCTACTTTAAATGTACCCAATGACTTGGACTCTACAGCCGTCTGTTGCAATGAATTCCTCAGATTCACCACTCTCTTCATTTCTGTTCTAAAAGGACGTATTCTGAGGATGTGCTTCTGGTCCTAGACTCTTCCACTATTGGAAACATCCTCTCCACATTCTATCTAGGCCTTTCAATATCAGGTAGGTTTCAATTACATTTCCTTCATTCTTCTAAACTCCAGCGAGGTCAGACCCAGAGCCATCAAACACTCCTTTCCTTCCTCTGGACCCTCTCCAATACCAGCACATCCTTTCGAAGATATGGGGCTCAAAACTGCTGGAGCAACCTAGAAAGTGGAAGAGTGTCTGTGAGAGAAAAGTTTCAGGTTGAAACCCTGCCTCAGGACACCCTTAAAATCTCCAGGGCTGCTTGACCTCCTGTTGGCAGCCCAATTGCTGTCTAACATGCCCCCACCATCCATTTGATAGGCTCCGGTGGTTGCCCTGATAGGCTTCAAAGCCCCCCTCTCCCCACTGAACAACTCAGTGAAGGAACAAAGAGTGGAGAGGGTGAAGTCTTCCGCTTGTTGTGAAGGACCGACCCCAACCCGCACATCTCACATCCCAGACAGTGTGTGCCCGAGGGAGGTAGTGGTGTGAATAAACAGCAACTGTGATGCACTGATATAGTCATAGAGAGATAGAACGTGGAAACAGAGCCTTCAGCCCTCCTCTCATTAACCACGTTTCCTCCTGCCTCTCAGTCATCCATTTACACTACAGTATAGTGCACAGCAACCACGTTTCCTCCCCCCACTCCATTTCTCATCAAAGATAAAGATCGGGTACATTTGCCAAACATAGATCAAAACTTCGAAACATACAGTGAAATGAGTCATTTACATCAACGCCAGCAGAGTCCGAAGACGTGCTGGGGGCAGCCCGCAAGTGTTGCCATGCTCCCGGCACCAACACAGCCATCCCGCAGCTCGCTGATCCTAACCCGTACATCTTTGGTGTGGGCGGAGACCGGAGGTGGGGTGTCTCCTCTCAACGTATTGTGGTGAAGAGCTGGGACTCACTCGCCTGCGGTACCAGCGAGCCTAGTCGTCACTTACAAAGGGGCCATGGCAGCTGGATAGACTCAGAACACAGTCAACCATGATCCTTATGTGAACTCCACATTCCAAACCACCTCCTTCTCTTCATCTGCAAAACGTACATTTCACGTGTCCGAGGGCTCACCCATTGGCCCCGGACTCCCTAATTAACCCTAGCCTAATCACCGGACAATTTGCAACCTCCATTTCATCTACTAACTGGTACGTCTTCAAAAGGCAGAGGAAACCCACGTGGTCATGGGGAGACTGTACAGACAGCGCTGGAATTGAACTCCAAATTCTGCCACCTTGAGCTGTGTTAGTGCCACACTCCCATGCCAACGAGGCTCTTTGGTTACAGGGCCCGCTCCCAACAATGCCGCAGTCTCACACCCTCTTTGGGTTTCTTGCTGTTGGATGAAGTAATTGAGGCAGCTGAGAACAAATAAAGTGTTTGGAAGAAGGTGTGTTCAGTTTTGTTGTTATTGCCCGCTGCAGTTCAGGGTTTTCCACAGCCTGCCTTATGAGTGTCACAAGCCTGAATGTTTTTCACCACAAGCTGCTGAATGGAAGAAGTTGAATATTTCCAGGGGCCCAGCCAGGTTGGGAGGAGGTGGGGGCGGTGGAATGTGTAAAAATTGGAATCACTCGTTAACTCTGGAAGCACTAAACTGCTGCTAAATACCATCTGCGCCAGAGCAAGCAGCAGTCTTGACTCGGAGCCAGACAGCAGGATCTCCAAACCCACTCCCGGCATTTGAGCATGTAATCCAGGAGCGGCACTGGAACACTGGCAGATTACCGCTCTGAAAAGCAAGCCTGTTCTCTAAAACAATCCCACAGAACAATTCAAGTCAAAATTAAAAATATTAAATGCTGACCACCAAGACCATGAGTACATATTGGGCAAAAAGGCTTGTGCTTCATTCACTTCGGACTTGTAAAGAGTTTTGAACCCTTTCAAACATCAGCAAAAGCAAAGAGGTGATTTACAGGTGGAGGAAATGGTGGTGGGGGAGGGGTTCCCCTTAGGGGATTGGATTTGGAGAAGGTCAGCAACTTGAAATTCCTTGGCATTATCTCTCCTGGGACCAGCATGTAAGTGTCTTTACAAAAAAGACATGACTCACCTCTACATTCTTAGAAGTTTGCGCAGATTCAGCATGTCATCTAAAACTGACTAACTTCGATTGAAACACAGCTGAAAGTACCCTGACTGGTTGCATCATGGCCTGGTATGGAAACACTACCATTCAGGAATAGAAAAGCCAATAAAGAGTAGTGGATACAGCCTGCCCCACCATCGAGCCCACGCTGTCTTCTTACTGCTGCCATTGGGAAGGAGATAAGGAGCCTTAGGTCCCACAGCACCAGGTTCAGGAACAATTGTTACCCTTCAAGAAATCAGGCTTCTGAACCAGCATGGTAACTTCACTCACCTCAACTCTGAACTGATTCCACAACCTACAGACTCACTTTCAAGAACTCTCCAACTCACGTTATCAGTTTGTTTATTGTGTTGTATTTGTAGTTTGTCTTCTTTTGTGCATTGGTTTTCAATCTTTGCATGTAGTTTTTCACCGATTCTATAGTATTATTGTTCTGCTGTAAATGCCTGGAAGAAAATAAATATTAAGGTAGTGTATGGTGACTTGTACATACTTTGATAATAAATTTACTTTGAACTTTTAATTACCCTACAATGAGCAGGTTCCGGTACCGGTGTGGATAATTTCACTCACCTCAAATCTGATCTGATTCCACAACCTTTGGACTCACTTTCAACAACTCTTTACAACTCAGGTCCTCAGTGTTATTTTTTATTTACACGATGTGTCTTTTGCACCTTGGTAGTTAGTCAGTTCTTGTTTATGTAGTTTTTTCGTAAATTCTATTGCATTTATTTTCCTGTGAATGCCTGCAAGAAAATGAATCTCAAAGTAAGTTTATGGTAGCATATGGGTACTTTGATGATAAATTTTACTTTGAAGTTTGAACAATAGAGCCGGTGAAGATTGAGCTCTGCCACTCTAATACTTTAGCTCGGTAGAAAACACACAGCAATGGCGTGACTGCTCTAGATGTGGAGGTGCAGCTCCACCCTGTGGAGAATCAGCGCTATTTCAGCTGCCCGAAATGGAGTCTCTTAACCAACTCTGGTGTAATCATAGATAAGTTCTCCTCGGTATCCTCCTGCTCCAGCAGTGGACTCACAATGAAGTCCTGAGCTCAGGAAGTGATTGCACTTCAGTCTGGTTCCTCAACTTTACCACAGCTGGCTGGCAAGACTTCATTCATTTGAATTTGCTCACTATCCAAAGCAATGAGATCAGTGGTTTGGTTATTTTTTTTTAATATTTTGATTAATTTCTAGTACTCTAAGGTGACTACGGTGATAATAATTACTTGAGACTACTAGAAAGATGTTCACTTGGAACAGCAATGAGGAGGAATTTCTTTAGCCAGTGTGTGGTGAATCTGTGGATTCACATGGCTGTGGGTATACTTAAAATGCAGGTTGATAGGTTCTTGATTAGTAAGGGTGTCAAAGGTTACAGAGAGAAGGCAGGAGACTGGGGTTGAGAGGGAGAACAAATCGGGCAGATACATTAAGATCATTTAAGAAACTCTTATGTAGGCACATGGATGATAGAAAAATGGAGGGCTCTGTAGGAAGTAGAGGTTAGATTGATTTTAGAGTAGGTTAAAATATCAGCAGATCATGGGCTGAAGGGCCTGTACTATGCTGTAACATTCTATTCTGTAAATTGCATTGATTTATTACCTATAAAGTAGCAAAATGTCCCCAAGTGCTTCACAGGTGAGTAATTGAGTTCAAGTTTATTGTTACCTGATACAACCAAATGAAATAACATTCTTCTGAACCGCAGTACACCCACAGAACATATCATACATAGCACATGGTATGTAGTGCACAGTGTAGGTAAACCAGTGAACAGTAAACAGCTCACTGTCCTAGTGGTTAGACATCAGTGATGGCAGGGTATTCATTAGTCTCACAGCCTGAGGGAAGAAGCTGTTACCCAGTCTGGCAGTCCTAGTCCTTCTTCCTGATGCTAGTGGGTCAAAGAGATTGTGGAACAGGTGGTGGGGATGCTTTGGGCCCTTCATCTACAACACTTCCAGTAAATGTTATAAACAGGGAAAGGAAGCCTGCAGTGATCCACTCTCTGGTTTTCAACCATCCTCTGTCTGGTGTTTCAGTCCGATGCCTTACAACTGCCATATCAAAAAGTGATGGGACTCTGGATGGTGCTCCTGTAGAAGGTTGTTAGAATGGGTGTTGAAGCCTTGCACGCTTCAATCTCCTCGAAAGTGTAGATGTTGCTGTGCCTTCTCAATGGATTGTGGGTCCAGGTTAGATCATCTGTTATATGCACACCTAAGAACTTTGAGCTCCTCACGGCAGAGCCATTGATGTGCAATGGAGAATGGCCAACCTGTGCCCTCTGGAAGTCCACAGTCATCTTTGTCTCATCCATGAGAAGACTCAAGCCATTGTTCTCACACCATTTGACAAGCCTTTTTACCTGCTGACTCATCATTGTTGCAAATGAGACCAACCACTTGTATCACCAGCAAACTTGATGATGTGGTTTGAGCTGGATCTGGCAGTGTGGTTGTGAGTCAGCAGCAGACTAAGCCCACAACTCTGAAGGGCACCAGTGCTCAGGGTGGTGCAGCTCAGACTGACTAGGGTCTTTGTCAAGAACTCCAATGTCCATTTACAGAATGGGGCATTGAGTCTCACTGAGAACATTTACCCATCAGTGCTGGAGGGATGATCATGTTAAATGCTGAGCTGAAATCGATGAATAACACCCTAGTGTATGAGGCATCATTTTCTAGGTGGAGCAGGGTGGAGTAGAAGGCTTATGGCATCATCAGTGCATTGCTTTCAACAGGAGGAAAGCGCCCAATCTTTAACTGTACCCAAAACGACAGCAAACCAGAGGGGTGCTACAACAGCTGTCCAAAGACAAGCATCCTACAGGGAGGAGGAGGCATAACAAGATGGAGAGATTTAGGGAAGGAATTCTGTAAGGTAGGATCTCCACTGTTCCCAACTGTGAATCAGCGGCAAGAGCTAATGAAATATGCAGATTCCAAAGAGTTGAGGAATCAGAATTAGTTTTATTATCACAGATGTATGTCATGAAATTTGATATTTTGCAACAGCAGTACCATGCAGTACAAGTTAAAATAGGTATATACAAATGAACTACTGTCCATGGTTTGTTCCTGTACCTCTGCCCTAATAGTAGTGAGAAGAGGGAATGTCCTGGATGATAAGGGTGCTTATTGACAGATACTGCCAACTTGAGTGTCACCTTTTGAAGATGATCTCAGTGGTGGGAAGGCTAGTGCCCATGATGGAGCTGGCAACTCTCATCAGTCTTTTCTGATCCTATACATTGGCACCATATCAGACTTTGATGTAACCAGTCAGAATGCTCAGCACAGCTTTATTGGGATAAGGACAGGGATGGCTATGAGATGTTTAAAACAATAAGTAAGAGCTTTTAAATTAAGGACTGAAATCTAGAGAAAATAGTTCAACAGGCAAACACAAAGTACACTGGAGATGCTGTGGTCAAATCAAGACGTACAAAAAAGCTGGATGAACTCAGCAGGTCCTGACAAAGGGTCTCGGCCCGTAACATTGACTGCTTCTTTCAACGGATGCTGCCCGACCTGTTGAGTTCATCCAGCTTTTTTGTATGTCTTAGTTGAACGGGCATTGGTTCAGGTCAAGGAGCTCAACACAACCTTACTGAAGGTGGGAAGAGCAGCCAGTTTCAAAAATTACATCTTGTGTCCAGCAAACCTTTCAAAAAGTAGGGGTGCACTGTAACTTCTCTTATTATACTTGTAATACTGTGATATCTTTTCCCACAATTGTCTGAGCAATGCCAGACACTTGCAAATGAAGGCTTTTTGAAATATCAAACCTCATCAGATGATTAAAACACCATGCCCTGCCACAGCCTCACTAAACTCCGGAGTGGCCATGTCTACCAAACCTGACTCTGCCCTTCTCATCTTGTGCCACATTAATGCCAGTCTCAATGACAGCAAATCATATAATCAGTAAGAACCCAAAATGGTATCCCTCACTAAGTGTTAAAGGGATGAGGTCTACTTTGGTGTTATACTGTAATGGGCTACTTAACCCCTAGGACCCTTCATCATATAGTCCACTCCCCTCTCCTATCATTCTTTTCCACCCACCTGGCTTCACCAATAACCTTCCAGCCAGCCTCTTTCCCTTCCCCACTTCCTTCTCACTCCTGAGAAAGGGGTTCAGCCTGATACATTGGCCGTTTATTCTTTTCCATAGATGCTGCCTGATCCATGTTCCTCCTGAGTTTTTTGTATACGTGTTACTTAACAGACTTGAAGATATGACCACTAACAGTATAGTGGTTAGCACAACACTTTACAATGCCACTTATCTCTATTTGGGCTTTGATTCCTGCTGCTATGACTTCATATGTGTGTATTTCCTCCAGGTGCTCCAGTTTTCTCCCACATTCCAAAGACGTGCAAGTGAGGGTTAAATTGTGGGCATGCTGCATTGCTGCCTGAAGCAAGGTCATTGACACAAGCACACGTTTTGCTATATAAAGCTCATCTTTAATCTACAGAATAATTCCTACTCTGTTGGTTCATTTCCCATCAAATGTTAAATTTTCTTTCAAACACTTCCGTTCAATTTGTTTCTCTTTCAGGAAAGTAGGGTTGCTCTTGCTAGTGTGCTGGGCAATACTTATTCCCCTCCATTGATGCTGCCTGACCTGCAGAGTTCCTCCAGTATTTTGTGTGTTGTTCTGGATTTCCAGAATCTCATGCTTAATCCAATCACAGATCTGTCCCTTCTGGGAGAGCGATTTGGAAACTGGCTTCCCCCGCAATTAGACGATGAAATGTGAAAGTAACCATGCAAGCCTCTCTCTTTACTTACCTGATCTGCTGCCAAGCACTCATCATACCACAATGTCTCTGAAAGAGAAAGGGCTGTATAGCAATGGAAGAGACTTCTGTAAATGTTCAACCTAGGGACCTGAATTCACAGCACAGGTAGGCCAGATTTATCAGAGCTTCTCGCTACCTCAACATCAAGCTCAATCATTCTCAGCTATCTAGCCCTTATTTGGAACAAAATAACAATGAGCTTTATTTGTCACGTGTACATCAATACATCGTTTGCATCAACACTGTTCAAAGATGTGCTGGGGCAGCTCACAAGTGTCACTATGCTTCCAGGGCCAATACTCATTAATCCACATCTTTAGAATGTGGGAGGGAAGCACCTGATGAAACACAATCACAGTGAGAACACACCAAAACGTAAGAGTGTGAGAATTACTGCTGGATTATGCCAACCACCATGCTACGGTACTGAGGTAATTGGTCACATGGGTGCAATTGGGCAGCTTGGGCTTGTTGGATTAGGGTGGGTTAACATGCTGTATTTTTAAAATATGAAAAATAACTAATGTTGGACAGAACTTCACTGCTGAAAGTTCAGCCCCTTGTTTTTGTAAGTGATTGTGAGAAGTGTGCATATCTTTGGTTGTAAGCGTTCAACCTAGGGACGGAACTCAGCACTGGGAGGCCAGATTTATCAGGTCTCCTCTAAACCTCAATGTCAAGTGCAGTCACTGAGCTAGCACAAATTTGGAACAAGGCTGTAACGAGGTCTGGAGCAGAGTTATCTTGGTCAAACCCAAATTAGGTATTGTTGAACAGACCATAAGAAAGCAGAGTCAACAAACCTTCCATTACTTTGACAATGACAAAGAAAACTGAGCAATAACTAGCTTGGACTAGTCTTTCATTTTGTGGACATTGCCATTATATTACAATGTCAAAAATTGCAATATAATGGCAATATAGTAACCAGTTGAAGTTTAACTGGAAGCACAGGTTGCTGATACTACAGCATGTGTGTGCCATTATCCTTACACTGAGCTGGCGAATACAATAGGTGGAAATCTTGGGAGACTGCAGACACAAATGTCTTATAACCTGCCATCACTGTGGAGTTGTAACATCACTACTCAAAGAAAGAGACTGAAAGCTTGAACGTATAGACCAGTTAGACTGACACATCAGTAGGAATGTCCTGGAATCCATGACTAAGGTAGCAACAGCAGGTCATTCAGAAAAAGGCAAGTTTTTCAATACCGTTTTATAAAAGGGAAATAATGTCTGATCTATTTACTTGAATTTTTTTAAAAATGCAACAAATAACTTGGACAAAATGGAACTGATAGATGTACTATATTTGGATTTTCAGAAGCAATCATAAAAGATTCCCGCACAAGAATACACAATGTTGGGAGTAAAATATCTGTGTGGATAAAGAGGCTAACAGGAAATAAATGAGCTTTCCTCAGACAATCAGTAGTTAAGTGGGCTGCCATAATAATCAGCACTGAGGCCTTAATTACTAACAATCTAAATTACTATCAAGTGAATAATCGGGTCAAGAACCTTGATTATTTGAAATAGTGCTCTCTACTACCATGGCTTAATTTCAGTTTCACAAAAACCCACATTAAACCATCCCCAATGAAAGATGCATCAAATTTATAACTTTATTAAAAATCTATTATGATCAGCATTCATTTTAAACCAGGCAGCTGCAGCGGTCTGGGTTTCAGAGTTCCAGATGTGCGAAGAATGGACTTTCCTGCTGTCAACTCCAACACATTCTTCACCAATACCTTTCTGACAGTTAAGCTGAATAACAATGTCACTATCATTATAAATGCAATCTGCAACACAAGCCATCAACTTATATCAAAGTACAGCCAGCACACCGGCACAATAAATAGTGTGAAGAAGGCCCATTTGAGCTTAAATCTCCCAGTTTTAATCCGGAGTCCATCTTAGGCTACGTATATACAGTGAAGGAGAAAGGGATGGGAACAGGGTCAGATTCTCACTCCACATCATCTTCAACCAAGTTCTGTGCAGTCACGATCCTCTGCAGAGAAAAAGACAATGATTAACATTCCCATCTTGTCAAGAGCTACACAAATGGTTAATTTTTGTACCTCATCCTACCTCCATTTTAAACCCTCATCGGTATTTGACCCATCGATTCTGCTCCACAATCCAATCATGGCTGATTTGTTTTTCTCAACCCCATTTTCCCACCTTCTCTCCTTTGATGACCTGACTGATTAAAAACCTCTGCTTTAAATATATGCAATGACATCCTCACCTCCGTTCTAAGGGACATCCTTCTATTCTGAGGCTGTTCTCTCTAGTCCTAGACTCCCCCACCATAAGAAACATCTTCTTCACATCCACTCAATCCAGGCCTTTCAATATTCAATAGGTTTCAGTAATGTTTCCCACCCCACCCCAATTCTTCTGTAGTCCAGCAAGAACAGGCCCAGAGCCACCAAAATGCTCTTCACATGCTAACCCCTTCATTCCTGGGATCATCCTCTGCACCCTCCCAACTCTCCAAAAGTTCCCAAAAAGAATACAAGAACGCAAACACAAGGCTTGACAAAAGTTAGAGAAAAGGGCCAAAGCTCTAATGAAAGTACTTATATTCCAAACTATGTAACCACACTTAATTTTGGAAACTCAGCACATGGTATGCTTCTACACAACATAGGGATAACGACTGGACAGGACAATTTTCCTCAACAATCTTGACTGCAGTAAAAAAACAAGTGATGGACACCAGGAATAGTTCTTCTTTTGAAAGAGTGGTTCCACCCACACAAGAGGCCTCAGTATGAAGCCCCATTTGCAACACAGCCACATAGATAATGCAGAACACAAACTGCTGGGGGAGCTTGTCAGACAGCATTTAAGGGAGTGGAATAAACAGTCAACATTTCAGCCGAAAAACTTCTAACGGGACTGGAAAGGAAGGGGCTAGTGTGGGGGAGGGGATAGATGGAGAGGAAAAGGCTGAAGAACGAATCTGAGAACGGACAATGGGAGAAAGACAAAGGGAGGCTATAGGCAAGTGAGAAAAGAAAGGGCAAGAGAGGGTCAGAACTGGGGAAAGGACAGAAATTGACGTTCATGTCATCAGGGTGGAGCATGTGATGATGCAGTCTTGATTCAAGTGTCTGCACCGACAATGTACTTAAATGTCTGTGGTGAGATCTGAACCCACAGATACTACTTACTGAACCACAGCTAAGTTGGTTTGTTCCAAAGTGGAAGCAACAGTATGCTAGAGGCTTCACCCAATCTCAGCCCGTTATTCCCAATCATCTCCCCTCAGCCCACAGCAAGCGAAGAGCATAATGAGGCACATAAATAGTAATGGTCACCCACTGCAACCAAGGAAGACCCTAGTCATGACTACTTGTATCACTGGACTTGGATTTCTGATGTCGAGAGAGGACATGACTTACCCACTTTAAAAACTCTACTGTACAGGTTTCCTGTCATCAGATATGATGGTCTTCCTTTCACAGACCCAGCAGGACATGGTGTATAACCTCTCCACACGCCAGGAGGGCTCAACACAAATTTCCAGCTGGAAGATTTGAGGCTGACATCAAAACTTGGTGCCAGTCTGTGCTTTGGAAAAATCCTGCACAACGGGAACCGCAATGAACAGTTCCTCTGTCCCTAACCGTGTGATGCAATGGGAAGAACAATCTTCCACTTAGGAAATGTCCATCTTAGACCATAAGGGATAGGGGAATAGAGAGAGAAGAATTTGGCCCATTGAGTCTGCTCTGTCATTCCATTATGGCTGATTTATTATCCTTCTCTACCCCGTTCTCCTGGCTTCTCCCCTTACTCATTAAGAACCTTATCAAAAGCCCCTTTAAATATATTCAATAACTTGGTCTCCATTGCCACTTGCAGCAATTACTTCCACAGATATATCACCCTCTGGCTAAAGAAATTCCATCTTGTCTCCGTTCTAAATGGACAACCTTCTATTTTGAGGCTGTGTCCTCTGGTCCTAGACTCCTCCTCTATTGTAAATGTCCTCTCCATGTCCACCACTTTGACCAATGGGCCTTCACAGATATGTCAGAGATGTGAAATAATGAAGAGCACAAGTGCAGCTCAGCATTTTGGAATTCTCTGGATGTTTTATCTAGCACTCCTTTTTGTCCTGGGCTGTGAGAGAAGAACAACCACAGGAGGTTTGAGGATGCAGCTGATATCCCACACCACCAAGACACTTCTACTAGGCACAAAGTGTAAAACCAGAACACACAGAATAATAGATTTAAAGGGGCCAAGATTTAGAGGGAATATTAAGGGGAACCCTTTTCACCCAAAGAATGTTGAAATGCACTGCCTGAGTGATCGAAGGCTCACTAACAAGTGACTTATGCAGTAGAGGGTCATGGACCAAGTACTGGGCACAGGTGTTAGTACTGAAGGGTGCCCAACAACCAGAACGATGAGTTGGATTGATGGTCTGGTTTCTATTTTGCACAACTCTGTAACTAAGTGATCAACAAACCAAGGGTCCTGGTCACATTTTCAAAAGAATATTATAGGAATAATGGCCCGAGAACTTGATATTACTTCCTCCAACAACTGAACTCTGGACATTAAAGATAAATGACCCTGATTAGCATTCACATCTGTATTTAATACAAAGGTTTGCAAGAGATTATTTTTTACAGGCAGCAGAATTGAACCCCCGATCATTGGCATTATGCTACATTACCCCTGCAACCAAATGGCTTCTAGCACATTTCACACATCCTCCTCAGCACCCCCATCCAGACTACTTATTCCTTAACCATTTGCAGCAAAAACAAATGTTTTGACAGAGCAGATGGAGAAAAACTCATTCTGTATCTAATCATCACAGAAGATGGATATTTAAGAAAACACTAAGTTTTGTTTCTGAAAAATATCTAATATGATCTGAAATTCACTGTCACATGGGGAAGGAAAGCACTGGTATAGATAGAAGATTAGCTGGCTAACAGGAAATAATAGGCATAAATAAAGCTTCTCCCCTTGGTGAAAGGTTATCAGAATCAGAAATATCACTGACCTATGTTGTAATATTCACTGCTTTACTGCAGTAATACATTGCAATATATAACAATAAATTACAATTAGATACATAAATCAAGTATATAGTGCAAAAAGCGAGCATAAAATGAGTGAGGTAGCAATCATGGGTTCATTGTCCATTCAGAAATCTGATGGAGAAGGCAAAATGAGTGGTTTTCCACAGATCTGTGCCTTCACATGCTATGAAGACATGAGAAGCTCACATGATAAAAGCATGCAAAGATCCGGAATACAAAGTGGGAAATATGAAATTGTTTATTTCTGCAGAAGATCCAAGAACTAAGGACCTTGGTGTCCTTGTGCTCAATTTATGCAAGGTTGGCGTGTAGGACAGCAGTATTTAAAGATGTTAACGGACTATTACTGTTTGTCACAATAATCTAATGCAAAAGTGGAGGTAATGCTTTAGTTGAGCAGGTCTGCCCATCTTACAGACGAACACCCGGTTTAGATGAGAACAAATGTTTAAGAGACTGGTGGGGTGGATTTGTCAGCAGCTGCAGGACAGTGGGGGTGTAGCGGTTAATGCATTGCCATTACAGCTCGGGGTAGCGGAGCCTGCAAGTTTGTAAGCTCGCCCCATGAACATGTGAATTTTCACACATTCCAAAGATGTACTAGTAGGTAGGTTAATTAGTTGTAAATATCATGTGATTAGTCTAGTGTTAAACAGGTGGGCTGCTGGGTGGTGAGACTCATTGGGCTGGAACAATCTGATCTGCACTACATTTTGAATAAATAAATAAAACTCATCTCCTGCAGCATGGGAAACGGGCTCACAACTGCATTTTCAACTTGTGGACTGCTTGGGTTCCAGACTGCTGGGCTTGGGAGTGTGGAAAGCCTTGCAGCATACATCACCTCTTACCTGACTGATGGTTGGTAGCTTGGTGAGCAGCATCTGGAAGACAGGTGGAGGCAGAGTCTGCTGGAGCACCTGCAAGAGTTGCTGAGGCTGCCCACACACAGCAATAGCGTTTGTCAGGTGGTCCACGCCCTTCTCGTAGTCACCTGCAACAACAGAAGGCACTTAAGCTCTCATTCACCACTTGAAGACTGGGCCCAATATCACACCAAGCCTTTAAAATTTTTATTTTTGCAGGTTCTTCTGACCCAACGAGCGCACACCACTCAATTACACCCACGTGACCAAACCACTGCAGCAACTAGCACAATGCTTTACAGAGCCAGCGATCGAAGTTCTATTCCCATCGCTATTTGTACATCCATGTGGGTTTCCTCCCAAATTCCATAGATGTGCAGACATACTATGTTTACACTTGCGGACTGACCCCCAGCACATCCCCAAGCTCTGTTGATCTTTCAGAAAAATTATGCATTTCACCGCATGCTTTGACAAATGTACAATTAATGGCAAATAAAGATAATCTCTTTCAACAGGTCCTGTATTGCATCCGTACTTCTCATCAAGGCCAGTACTCCCACTATCCTAAGTTCTGGAATTTCCTCCCTATACTGCTCCTCCACTCTTCAAGCAGAACATTTTTGAGTTTACTATTTCCACAATTCACCTATTTTAATGCCTCTTAGCATCAGTGATTGGATCCCTTGGAAACACCCTTGGCCATTATGTATTTGGCAGATACAACAGGGGCATTTAAGAAACACTTTGCTGTGGCTTACACAAGTAAAATACAGGGAGACTCATGAGGAATGATCATTCCAAGAACCTTATGGCCATCACACCTGTATCAGGTCTTTGAAACTGCTTTAGTATCAGCAAGAAACCTGTACGACATCTTGTCACACAGTAATAGTCCTGTCTCCAGCATTACTGTAACTCACTGTTTATAAAGTAACAGGCAAGTCTTATACTGGTCCACTACACTACACATTTTAGGAACAGCTTCTTCCTTCCGCCATCAGATTTCTGAATAATCCTTGAACACTACTTACTTTAATCTCATTTTTGCACTACTTATTTATAAATTCTTATTGTAATTGATATTTTATAAATTGCACTGCACTACTATCACAAAACAAATTCATGACAGTCAGTGGTAATAACTTGATCCTGACATACTAGCGAGCACCACCTTAGCATCTAGACTAGCATATCAAGCTGAACTCAAACCTTTGAACAGGCTCCAATTTACACCCAGGATCTCAGATGCCCGACTTCAGGTCCACCATCTAGCAAGGGTTTTTGTGCCATGGAGACTTATCATTAACTGAGGGGTGTGCAGACCCCAGATTAGGAAGTCCTGAGTGTACCCCAGGAAGCTAGCCTTACTTTGTGTTTCTGATCTCAGGCCAGGAAGCAACTACAAGGTTTGAACCAAGTCCCAATCTATGAACCAAGATAAATTGCAATCTGGGATTTAAGTGGGCATAATCCAGTGGTGGCTGCTGGGGGATGTTTAGGAGTGGAAAAGGTTTTTTAAAAAATATAGCAAGAGATATTCTTGATGTACTAACCTTGTGCTAACAATTCTTCACCCAGTTGAATTTCTTCTAAGAAAAACTTTTGCACAGCTTCCGCATCTTTCAGGTCAGGGAGCTGCAAACCAAGGAGGAGGTAGGCACATTACAAGAGGTACGCAGACACTACTGGTTCCCTACTATCACTGCAAACCGAGGAGGAGGTACGCAGAGACTACCAGCTCCCTACAATCACAGCACAGGTGGAAGGTGGCAAGGTGCTGCTGGTACTTTATAATGAGTTTGGAGCTGGCACCCCTTTGGTGAGCAGGGTGGCCAACTCCAAATACTTTCTGCCTGCAGGATTTGCCCAATCACAGCCCGATGGTCCTAAGCAGGCATGTCAGAGACGTGAAATAGTGAAAAGCACAAGTGAAGCTCAGCACATTGGAATTCTCTGTAGCTTTCATTTAGCATTCCTTCTTGTCCTGGATGTCGAGTCAGAAAAAGAACAACCAGGGGGTTTAAGAATGCAGCATCAATCAACAACACAGACTGCACGTCTCTGCCCAGTCTTCAGCGAACTCCGTAGCCCTGTCTGTATTAAACACCAACTAGCACAGCAGCAAATGAAATACAAACCCTACTGGTCACAAAGAAACAAGACACTGTAGTTCACCACACCTATGCCAATCAGCATCTATATCGATCCCATTTACCAACACTTGCGCTATGGCCTTGTAAGCCTTGACAATTCTAGATACTCTGCCTTAAGCAATGCCTTTAGATTTAAACTACCTCTGGGTGAAAATATTTTCCCAGATTCTGCAAAAGTTAATTTACAGTTAAGGCAAGGCAAATGTAAATGTTAATGTCAACAACGTAGAGAGAGTACAGAGATTTACTAGAATGTTACCTCGGTTTCAGCACCTAAGTTACAGAGAAAGGTTGAACAAGTTAGGTCTTTATTCTTTGGAGCGTAGAAGGTTGAGGGGGGACTTGATAGAGGTATTTAAAATTATGAGGGGGGTAGGAGTTGACGTGGATAGGCTTTTTCCATTGAGAGTAGGGGAGATTCAAACAATAAATCATGAGTTGAGAGTTAGGGAGCAAAAGTTTAGGGCCAACACGAAGGGGAACTTCTTTACTCAAGAGATTGGTGGCTGTGTGGAATGAGCTTCCAGTAGAAGTGGTAGAGGCAGGTTCAATATTGTCATTAAAAAAAAATTGGATAGGTTTATGGACAGGAAAGGAATGGATGGGTTACGGGCTGAGTGCAGGTCGGTGAGACTAGGTGAGAGTAAGCATTCGGCATGGATTAGAAGGACTGAGATGGCCTGTTTCTGTGCTGTAATTGTTATATGGTTAACGTCAATATTTATTTTCAAAGGACTAGAAAATAAAAACAATAAATTAATCCCAAGGCATTGGTTAAGCCAATTAATGGTTGATTACAAATGTAATGGTTGATTACATTTGGGCCCCATATCTAAGAAATGGCTGTGCTGGCTGAGGTCCAGAGGTGATTTACCTGAATGATCCCAGGGATGAAAGGGTTAACAAAATTAAGTGTGTTTGATAGCTCTGAAACTGTACTTGCTGGAGTTTAAAAGAATGGAGGGCAGGAGGGGGTGGCATGCCGAGATAGCGTGGATATGGAGAGGATATTTCCAATAGTGAGAGAGTCTAGGACCAGAGAGCAGAGACTCTGAATAAAAAGGAGATCCTTTTAGAACGGAGATGAAGAGGAATTTCTTCAGCCAGAGGGCAACAAATCCGTGGAATCCAATGCCAATCAATGAGAGCATACTTAAAAGGCCAAATGGCACAATCCTGCCTCTATAATTTATGGTCTAAACCTCTTCCTCATTACCTTCTAACTTTGACCATCTCTTATGGGGGAAGCTTTCTACCATGTACCTTGACTACACCTCCAAAGATTTTGTACACTTGATCACTCCACAGTTCATCAAAACTTACCCGTGAGAGTCCAGCCTTTTGCCGGGCAAGTTTCTGCTTCCTCCTCCCTGTAACGTAGAGGTGGAAAGTGTAAGAAGCTGCATGAACATAGTGCCCCGATGACATGAAATCTAACCCTGCTTCTCTTACCAACAGGATTACACATCTAATAAGCTCAATGAACGTTTGCCCAATTCTTAGTTAGTGGCTTTATTAGATCCACGCCTGCACGTTCAAGACCAATTTTCCCCTTTACTTTTAAAGTAATTATCTGACATTTTTAAAAACATTATGCAATCTGCTTCCTTTTTAAACAAACCCACTTCCATCCTTCTACAGGTTTATAGTGCCTTACAACCATATCAGAGACATGAAATGGTCAAAAGCACAAATGAAGCTCGGCATATTAGAATCCTCTGCAGCTTTCATTTCCCAATCCGTGTTCCGGGATGCTGAGATACAAAAAACAGTGGGGTTTGGGAAGGAGGCACATGGCTGCCTCCACCGCCGCCCCGCGCACAGGCCGTGACCACGAGGGAGAGGCCATGCGGCCCGTCCACTGCGCATCAGCCCCACGTGTGGATAATGCCGGCGGGAACGCTGACCCACAGGAACCCGGAATCAAGGCCGGTACTCACGCTCCCGCAGCCGGTTCTTGAAGTCCGGGTCGCTGCGCCGCTTGCGGTCGAAGTAGATGCAGTAGGCGATAAAGAGGGCCCCGCACACGCCGGCCGCAATGGCGCTCGTCTTCCCGGCCATGGCCGAGCTCCCCTTCCCTTGGGGACGCCGAGCCCGAGGTTCCCTCCTCAGACCCGGCCGTCTAGCCGGACGGACCGAGCTCCCCTTCCCTTGGCGCCGAGCCCGAGGTTCCCTCCTCAGACCCGGCCGTCTAGCCGGACGGACCGAGCTCCCCTTCCCTTGGCGCCGAGCCCGAGGTTCCCTCCTCTGACCCCGCCGCCCAGCCGGACGGACCGAGCTCCCCTTCCCTTGGCGCCGAGCCCGAGGTTCCCTCCTCAGACCCGGCCGTCTAGCCGGACGGACCGAGCCCTCCTGCCCCGGACACCTCAGGCCCAGGCCGAGCTGCAGTGACCCCCTCTCTCCTTGTTTTGCGGCGGTCGGCACCCAGCTCACTGGTGCATTACCGCCACCGCAGTGACCCTGAGACGCTCCCCTCGCCCGGCTCCGAAAGGACCCCAGCGCCCACACGTGACGTAGCCCATGCGAGTGTCTGCGGCGCTGCCTGGCGCCCGGTCACCTTTAAAGATGGGGGGAGGAGCCCGGGTCTCTGGAATAAACTAGAGATTTTGCAGATGCAGAAAATGCTGGAGGAATTAAACAAGTCAGGCCGCATCTAGAGAAGGGAATAATCCACGGACTGGTCCTGATGAAAAGTCTGGCCAGAAACGTCAGCTGTTCATTCCCCTCCATTGACGTTGCCTGACCTGCCGAGTTCCTCCAGCATTTTGAGAGCATCTCAGGAATGGTACATCTGGGGCCCAGTACCCTGCATTCACATAATCTACGCTGACAAATGCACGAGGTGCATACAGCTGGGAAGACCTCCTGGCCCTTCCGATCCTGAGCTACGCGCACCTTTCCAAAAGAATGGCCCAGAATTGTTATTTCAGCATAGCAAATCAGAATCAGGTTAATTTCGTTGTCATATAAGAAATGAAATGTGTTGTTTTACAGAAGCACATAATGCAAAGATAAAATTACTATTAATTTGAAAAACAACACTGAAAATATTCAGCAACACACAATGCTGGAGGAACCAAGCAAGTGAAGCAGCACTTTTAGAAGGGAATAAACTAGGGCAAAGACTTCTCATCAAGACTTCTTTTTTAGAAGTTTGTAAAATTATGAGCAGTTATCTTTTTCCCAGGGTTGAAAATCTAATACTAGAGGGCATGCAATTAAGGTGAGAGGAGAAATGTTGAAAGGAGATAGGTGGGACAAGTGAGTGATGGGTGCCCTGAATGTACTATCTGGGGCGGTGGTGTCAGCAAATACAATATAAGTGTTCAAGAGGCTCTTAGATCAGTACATAAGTGAGCATGTAAGGATATGGATATTGTGTAGGCAGAAGAGATTATTTTGGCATTTGATTACTAACTTTGGCTCACCATTGTGGGGCAAAGGGCCTGTTCCTGTGCTGTACTGTTTATAGTATTAGGCTCTTGAATTTCCCTCACCCTACCACTGAAATATTTCCATACCCGATGGGCTCACTTTCAAGGACTCTTCGTTGCATGTTCTTGATATTTATTGCTTATTTTGTTTTTTGTATTGCAGTTTGTTGTCTTTTGCACACTGGTTGAACACTCAGTTGCTGTGGTGTTTCATTGATGGTTATTATTCTATTGTAGGTTTATTGAGTATGCCCAATTGAAAAATGCAATCATATGTACTTTGGTAATAAATTTACTCTGAACGTAAGTAACTTCAAAACTACCTCCAGGTGGCGTTGCTCAGGCACGCCTACAAATCCACCTGCCAAGTTGTGAAAGGTCACCCAAAGGGAATTAAATTCTCAGCTCAATGGGTTTTGCTAAGTATTTTCAGCACTTTGTGTTTAAAATAAAGTAAATTTCTATAGATGGAGCAAAAAAAGCTTAATCAAGTGTCAACACAAACTTTGTGTTGCTTGTAACTTGTTTTAATGGCATACACACTGACAAGTGCTTCAGAAACACAGTGCCTGTACTCCAAACTGGCATTCTTGTTTGATGAAAAAATGTCCACGTAAGCTTTTTGTTTTTAAAATTTAAATTTAGAAATACAGCACAGCAGGATGCCCTTCTGGCCCAACGAGTCCGCGCTGTGACAAATTAATCTACTAACCCGGATATCTTTGGAATGTGGGAGGAAACCCACGCAGGCACTGAGAGAGCAATATAAATGTCTAACAGACAGCAGCAGGAATTGAACCCATGTTGTTGGCACTGTAATAGCGTTAGACTAAAAACTCCACTATCGTGCCATGCTTGCTTGTCTCTCCTACTGTTTGTTCGGCACTCTGCTGATGAGATCTGCACTGCTGAAACACCCTGATGTGCACATTCCAAGAACAGCTGGGTGCATCACCCAGCTTTCACTTTTTCAAGGATCAACTTTATTCACCATAGACATTTTACACACATTAGGAATTTACAGTGGTATGTTGGACAGGGTGCAACATGCAACAAGAATACCAGAGTTATGTAAAAGATGACAATTGATATTTTAAAAACTAATAAAGTTAAAGGCGAAGGGACAGATATGAAATAAAACGTGCAAATAAATATCAGCTTTCCCAGGAGTGTCAGAGGCTGAGAAGCAGCCTGATAGAAGTTTGTAAAATTAGGAAAAGCTTGGGTAGGGTAGATAGTCAGACTTTTTCCCTGGGTTAGAAATGTCAAATACTAGAAGGCATAACTGTAAGGTGAGAGGAGAAAGTTTAAAGGAGATGTGTAAGGCAAGGTTTTTGCTCATGATGATTGGTCTCAGCTCAAAACCTTGAGTGTTGACGAATAATACCACCCCAGAATGCCATGACAGCAGTGTTACTAATGTTTGTAATTGAAATATAGTACAGAAAGCATTGACTATGAACATAAAGAATGAAAAGACTTTGCAGTTTATTCTTGTAATTTTTTATTATGAATAGGTTTATTTTGTTTAAAAAAGTTTATTCCTCTCCACAGATGTTGTTTGACCTGCTGAGTTTCTCCAGCATCAGCAGAATCTCATGTTTGTGCTTTTGCTTTAGAGTGTTATAGGTGCCTGGCACACACTGGCACAGGTGTGGCAGGTGCAGTTACAGTAGCCATGCCCAAGAGGAATTTGAAGACGCAAATGACCTGGCAAGGGTACTGGCAGATTGATTAGTTTGACATCATGGTTGGCACAGATCGTGGGCTGAAGGACTTGGTCATGTGCTGTACTGTTCTGTCCCATAGTACAAGCTGATTATACTTTGTTCGCTACAGCAGTAAGCTACATCTTGAAGAATGAAATGCAAATTAGATTGTAATTACATCACTTAATGATGCAGTTATAATTGAATTTGCATTCCATTTTTAAGGATGATTATGGGAAGGTGATTATCCAAGGAGATACTGAACAAAGTCCAAACTCTCCAGAGTTATGAATTACAGCAAACCTTATTGAAATGTACATTCCTTTACCTTTCCTGCCTATCGTCCTCCCTGCTTCCCCTCCCCCACCCCTTGATCTTTCCTCTGATTGGTTTTTCACCTCCCCACCTTCTTTATAGGGCCCGTCCCCTCTTTCTTCAGTCCTGATGAAGGGTCGGCCCGAAATGTTGACTGCTCATTTCAACAGATGTTGCCCAACCTGCTGAGTTCCTCTAGCTTGTTTGTACTCAGTAAGTTCCCCTCCAGCACCACCCTCCTCCATTTGGCAGAACAGTTTCTCACCCTCAACAATTTCTCCTTCAGCCCACCTACTTTCTCATAGATTCAGAAAGTAACACAGCATGGAGTAGCCATGGGTCCCAGCAATGCCTGCCTCTTATCCTCTTATAAGGCCAAACCCTCCAGAGTTATGAATTACAGCAAACCTTATTGAAATGTACAATGGATTTTAAAGGGCTTAACAAGGCCAGTATTGAGAGGCTCTCCCCCCGGGTGGAGAGTCACAAACTAGGAACAGAATCAGTATAAGGGGCAGCATGTTCAAAGCCTTCCCTGGAAATTCTCCCCAATTCTTCCTCAATGACTGCATTGGCACTACATTATGCCTCCAATTTTCACCCTGCCCTTAAATCCTCTTGGTCCATTTCTGTCACCTCCCTCCCCTTTCTCGATCTCTCTGTCTCCATCTCTGGAGACAGACTGTCTACCAATATCTTTCATAAACTTACTGATTCCTATGGTTATCTTGACTACACCTCCTGTCATGCTGTTCCCTTTTCTCAAATCCTTTGTCTTTGCTGCATCTGTTCCCGGGATGTGGCCGTCCTTTCCTGACTGAGACGTCCTCCACTTCTTATCCTGCTTTTCACCCACTCTCTTCCGCTGCCTGGACATCTGAGCTTACCCCATCTTCCTGCCATCTTAAAAGATCCTTGTCCTCACCTACCACCCCATGAGCCTCTGCATCCAATACAACTGCTGCCATCTTCAACGGGATCCTGTCACCAAACACATCTTTACCCATGCTCCCCCCCATTCTCTGCTTTCTTCAAGGATTATTCCCTCCATGATTCCCCTGTCCATTTGTCCCTTCCCACTAATCTCACTCCTGGCACATAGCGACGGAAACACTACACCTGCTCTCACCTCCATTCAGGGCCCAAAACAGTTCTTCCAGGTAAGGCAACAACTCACCTGTGAATCTTTTGGTGTCATCTACTATATTTGTTGCTCACATTGATGAGATTCCTCTACATTGGTGAGACCCAAAATAAATTGGAGGACTGTCTCGTTGAACATCTCCGCTCCACCTGCCAAAAGTGGAACTCCCCAGTGGCCAACTATTTTAATTCCTATCCTCATTCCCGTCCCGACATGTCAGTCCATGGCCTCTTCTTGCTGCGATGAGGCCACTTTCGGATTGGAGGAGCTACTTCTCATATTCCATCAATGTAGCCTCCAATACGGTGACACAAACACTGATTTCTCCTTCCAGTTAATCTACTTTTCCCCTCACCTTTCCCGCTTCTTCTATTCCCACCTTAAGCTTCTTAACTCTTCTCCTCATCTGCCTATAACCAGCCCCCCTCCTAGTGCCTCTCCTTCTTCCCTTTCTCCCATGATCGACTCTCCTCTCCTATCCTATTAGTTTCCTTCTTTTCCAGCCCTTTACCTTTCCCACCCACTTGGCTTCACCCATCACCTCTAGCTTGTCTTTCCAGTCCTGATGATGGGTCTCAGCTCAAAACAACTGTTTATTCATTTCCATAGATGCGTGCTGCATTCCTCCAGTATTGTGTGTGTGTTGCTCCCGCAAACAATAACTTGCTATGTGGCTGAAGCACCACCACTAGCATCAAACAGCACACAATCCTGAGGCATTGCAAGAGGATGGTTCACACAAGAGATTCCTATGCTCTCATTTGTAGTTTCATTTTATTTCACATGGTTGGTGCACTGAACTCTTGCTACTAATTCAAGATTGCTTATTGTCATTCTTCAGTACACATGTGAAAAGGGGAATGAAATGAATGTCACTGTGCCGATGATTCGCTTGGAAAAATTAAAGGACAATCTTACCTACACAAGTGGATTGAGGCTGATTAACTTGGCCAGTTTTATTCAACAAGATATGGGGCTAGGGAGTGCATGGTGGAATGGTTAACACACAGTGTATTTGAAGTGTCTCAAGCATTTGAAACAAGCAGACTGCACCATGGATTCAGGGCAATAAAATCAAACATGGCCACCTTGTAATACAAAGGTGCACTGATCAGTTCCTGAAGACGCATCTGCACTGAGAAGTCCACATCTCACCACTTGCTGTTGGCAGCAGAGAAGAAGCCTGTGTAAAGAGTGGCTGCCTTGTTCTTTAATTCAGTGCCAGCTCTGGTCTGAGAACCTCAGCCGTTGTTACCACAGTATGAAGCTCAAAGGCCTCTGAGCTCAGACAGGCTGCAACCTTTCACTGCTTTTTCGACTTGCTGGCCTTCCTCCGGCTCTGCTTGATTTTCTTCCCTGGAATTTTCCTCTTGGTTTTCTTTCCCTCTGCCTTCTTCACCATCAACCCGGCAAAGTCCCTAGCTGCCGCTTCCTTCTCTACGTGACGACTCATGGCTGGGTCCTGAGACACTCGTTCTTTTTTTACTGAGCGGCTGACTCGCACTTTACGTCCTTGTAGCTCCGAGTTATTGAGCTCAAGGGCCAGAGTTACGGCATCCGTGCTCTGTCAACAGAAACCAAGATTATCCACATTAGCGTTTTAATTTTTTTCCCTGCCCCTACTTCCCCGGAGGCTAAAGAAATTAGGCATGTCCCCATCAACCCTTTCTAATTTTTATCGCTGCACAATAGAAAGCATTCTGTTTGGTTGTGTAACAGCTTGGTATAGCAACTGCTCTACACGTGACCATAAGAAATTGCTGAGAGTTGTGGACACAGCTCAGCACATCACAGCAGCCAGCCTCCACTCCATGGATTCTGTCTACCCTTCTGCTACCTCAGCATAATCAACGATCCCACCCACCCCAAGTTTAAGGACAGCTTCTATCCAGCTTTTAAAAGTATTGGATGATAAGACGGACTCCTGGCCTCCTGGCCTCACAAACTACCTCATTATGATCTTGCACTTTATCATTTACCTACATTGCACTTTCCCTGTAGCCTTTACACGTTATTCAGGTTTGAGATTTTGTATGTCACCAAAATCTCTAGCAAATTTCTCCAGCTGGAGAGCATTCTGACTGGTTACATCATCACCTGGTAAGGAGGCTCCAATGCACAGGATCAGAAAAAGCTGCAACATGGGAACAATCATCAACCACAGCAGTTTGCAACAAAGCCAACGTAAAGAAAAATCAGGTTTCTAACAGACAACATTCCCTCTTTTACAGTTACCTAAATAAAAATTTTTATTCTCCTACTCAGGAGAATGATTTTCTTTTTAAAAAGAACAATTAGGAGAAAAATTATAACTAGAATGGGAAAAGGCAGGGGAATCTAACTAGTTCCTTAAATATAAATATTTAAAGAGAAAGATCAGCTTTATTTGTCAAATGTACATCAAAACATACAATGAAAATTGTCAATTTTTGTGTGAATTCACTTCAGCAAAGGTTGTGCAAGGCAGCCTGCAAGATTGCCATGCTTCCAACAGTTGTCCACAACTTACTAGCCTTAACCCATACATTTTGGAAAACAGAAAGAAACTTGAGCACCCAGAGGAAACCCATGCAGTCAAAGGGAAAACAGCGACAGGAACTGAACCCTGATCTTACAGCTGATACTGTAAAGTAATGCTATCTACTATGCTACCATGTGAAACAGCATAGGTGCAAAATAGACTGAACAAATAATGCTGTGAGATAGGTTCTCCGGTTCTACACAGGAAGTTTCCTAACAAGCCTTTATCACCTTACCTGAAAAAGCACATATCCAAATCCTTTTCCCATTCCTGATTCCTGGTCTCTCACTATCCGCACCCACTTGATATCTCCACATCCAGAGAAGTGATCATGAACATCATTTTCTTGGATATCTAGAAACAATCAGATAATTGGTTCAAATTTCTGGGATGAGTATTCTCACAAACTGTTGGACGTTCAAAACAACTGATCAAGCACAGCAGCGGGTGAGTGGTTGCTTGAAAATAAACCAAAACAGCTGAGAAACTGAGCATGGGAGAGACTGAGTACAGGAGCTGACACTGTATGATGCGTTTATTATGAAACAGCAAAACTGAACGATCTTATAGCAATAAAAAACTAGCAAAACTAGATTAGAGATATAGTGAAATAAAAGTAATTAGCAAGCGGTCAACAAAATATTACCCCCGGCTCGCTCATTCTTCACTAAACTAAACTAAGACAAAGTATGAATACTTAACTATACTCACTTGCTTCTATCAAGCCCTATGTGACAGATTACCCATAATAAATGCGCCACACAAAATACAATAGTCAGAAAATAGTCCTACAGTTGCCTTGATAACTGTACAACAGAGTACATACAGTGTATGCTGTGTTCTTTTGATTGACTGTAAATTAACTAAATCAGTGCAGACACCTATTACAGATAATGGACTGCCTTCATACAACGCTTTTGATAATTGCATCCTCCAAATCTTCATTTTCATTGTAACATTCAATGATTGTCAATACCTTTAAATTCTTTGTAGTTCCTAACTTTCACTTTCACTCCCAGTCTTTTCTTGCATCTCCATGCCTAAATATTTGAATCTGCAGTGAGCAAAATAGTTTTTGTTCTTTAACAGTTGTCTTAAAAAAGTGACTGCTCTGATCTGAGCTGATCCAGAGAACCACAGCTTCACCATTCTTCCCTTGTTCTTAGAATAATTTCAATAAATTGTTTCAGCATCTTTCAAAATTATTCCGATCAACTGTGGTGCCCACAATGAGGCACAGAAGATTAAACAGGAAATGTTCAGTGTTCCTAATACCATAATATACACAGAAGAAAGTACATTTCCATTGTAGACAAAGATAAAGATTAGCTTTATTTGTCACATGTACATACACTGACACATAGTGAAATGCATCTTTTGCATCAACAAGGTTTGAGGATGTGCAGGGGCAGCCCACAAGTGTCGCCATGCTTCCAGTGCCAACGTAGCATGCCTACAATTTACTAACCTTATGTGGGAGGAAACCAGAGCACTTGGACAAAACCCATGTAATTATGGGAAGAACATACAAAGAGAGCAACAAAATTGATCCCTAAGCTTACACATGTTGCTGTAAAGCATTGCGCTACATGCCAAGTCATTGTGCTGCCCAGTCTCAGAACATTCAAAAGCAGGAACTGTACCCCGAATGACGAGGCTGTAAAGCATCACACTATTGTACACTATCTTACTGTACCTTACACAAAGTCAGGACATTTAAAAGTTAAAGTTCGAAGTACATTTATTATCAAAATATACATACTATATACAAACTTGAGACTCATCTCCTTAGAGGCAACCACAAAACAAAGAAACTTAATAGAACCCATTAAAAAAGACTGACAAACACTCAATATGCAAAAAAAAAATAGTGCAAACAATAAAAGTAAGCAAATAGCATTCAGCTCTACAGTTCAGACATGAAACCATCCAGGAGCCCGTTAGTTGCAGGCCAGCCTCAGTTCAGTGCAGAATCAGCGAGCTGATCACCAGCCCATCCCTCACCTCTAGCCCCAACACCCTGACCTTTCCAATCTGGCCTAGAGCTTAAATCAGCTAAACCTCAGCTAAATTAGGAAGGCGGGTTCAGGCCTTGTTCTGGAAACTTGACAATAAAGTTCAAAGTAATTTTATTATTAAAGTACTATAAGATGATTCTGCAACGCTTTGTGGAGAGCAAAGGGCATGACAAGACACAAAGGAAGTCATGGAACTGCAGCCTAAGAAGAATCCAGTTTGTGAAGACTACTCGTATCACTGGACCCAGATTTCCAAGGTCGAGAAAGTGAAACTGCCTCAGCACAACAGCTTTAAAAACTGTCTCACACAGGGCTCCTATCATTGTTGGGTATGACAGACAACCTACCGTGTAGATGTCACCATATACCACCGAGGTTCGTTTTCTTGCACACGTTCACAGTAGAAGAAATACACTAGAACCAATTACAAACGACACACAAAGGCTGACAGCCAACTAATGTGCAAAAGACAAAACGTGCAAGTACAAAAATAAATAAATACTCAGAACTCAAGTCATAGAGTATAAAACAGTGTTCTGCAGCTTATGAATGAGAAATGAGGCTGTGTCTGCTTACTCAGGCACATTCAAAATACCTTGTATCACTGCTTCAAGACAGAGTTCTACCCAAAGTCCAATTACCATCACCATGAAAATGGACAACTCTGCCACGGACAGTCCCAAGCCTGGCTGTGAAAGGAGAGTTGGGCACAGGGCTACAAACCCCATCTCGTAAAACTCAGAGCTCCAAAGACCTCAACCCTGGGAGAAGGAGGCTCTTCAACAATGGGCTACACCTGGGAACTGAGGACTCTGGGAAGGTGCTGTTGGCGGCCCATGCCCCAGTAAAGCCCAGATCAAACTCAGCCACGAGGATACAAGTCTGAAAAGTCTATTCTGCAAAAATGACAATTCCTTTTTTGTTCTTCAGATCAGAAGAACAGAGTGAGTTGAGAAAATTCAGGAACAAAGCACCCCACCAGTCATAAAAAGTGCCTTACCATATGACAGGTTGCCCAAAAAGATGGATCGCCGATGGTCATACTGTGAGACACAAAACATGAAGTACTTAGTGTGTTAGAAGAACATAAATGAACAAACTCTATGATTTATTAATAACTCACCTCATCTGACTTGATTGCTAGGTCCACACGAATATTAAATCCACTTTTTAACTCGTATCCGTTTCTTTAAAATCAACAGAATTTGTTAAGTCTTTGTACATACAAAATACAGAGAAACAGGTCATTGTTATAAATCGAGTTCTAGTCCTAATGGAATTTATAAGCAGAGATCATAGAGCATTGAGTTCAGTTCAGTTCGCCTCATTAGAGGAAGGATGTGGAAGTTCTAGAGAGGGTGGAGAGATTTACCAGGATGCTGCCTGCATCAGAGAGCATGTCGTACGTGGATAGATTGAGTGAGCTGATAAAAAAAGATAAAGATCCTACTTTATGTACATCTTATCGCCCTATATCACTATTAAATGTAGATTCTAAGATTCTTACAAAAATTTTAGCCACTAGATTAGAAAAGGTACTACCACAGATTATTTCAGAAGATCAAACTGGTTTCATTAAGAATCGGTATTCTTTTTTTAATGTTAGAAAATTGATTAATATAATTCATACTTCATCACCCACAGTCCCAGAATGTGTTATTTCATTAGATGCTGAAAAAGCCTTTGATAGAGTTGAATGGACATATTTATTTAATGCATTGAGAAATTTTAATTTTAGTCCTAATTTTATATCATGGATTAAACTAATATACTATAAACCTGTTGCTTCTGTTCTTACAAATAATTATAGATCCTCCTTTTTTCAATTATCTCGTGGTACGAGACAAGGTTGTCCTTTAAGTCCTTTATTATTTAATATTGCGTTAGAACCTTTAGCCATTGCTATTCGTGAATCTCCTAATATTTTTGGTATTACCCGTAATGAGAAATTATATAAATTATCACTTTATGCTGATGATTTGCTGTTATATATTTCTGATCTTGATAGATCTATTCCCACTATTTTATCCTTGTTGGCTCAATTTGGTAGTTTTTCTGGTTATAAATTAAACTTAGATAAGAGTGAATTATTCCCTTTAAACGCGCAAACTTTATTGAATGACAGGATTCCATTTAAAGTTGTTACTGATAATTTTACCTATTTAGGTATAAAAATTACCAAGAAATATAAAGATTTATTTAGACTGAATTTTTTACCTATGCTTCTTCAAATACAACGTCTTACTACAAGATGGTCTCCCTTATTCTTATCATTAGTTGGTCGGATTAATGCTATTAAAATGATGATTTTACCTAAATTTTTATATTTATTTCAAGCATTACCAATTTTTATTCCTAAATCCTTTTTTGACAACATTGATTCAAAAATTTCCTCATTTGTGTGGCAAAACAAAAACCCCAGGTTAAGTAAAAGGCAATTACAAAAATCTAAAAAAGATGGTGGTTTAGCTTTGCCTAATTTTAGATTTTATTATTGGGCGAATAATATTCGTAACCTAACGTATTGGAAATTAGATTTGGACTCATTATTGTGTCCGCAGTGGGTAAATTTGGAATGCAATGAAGCAAAGGGATATTCTTTATTCTCTGTTCTTGGTTCTTCTCTTCCTGCTGATTTAGTTAAATTTAATAAACAGATATCTAATCCTGTTATTAAACACACATTACGAATTTGGTTTCAATTTTGGAAATTTTTTACTTTGAAAAACTTTGTGCTTGATAGCCCTATTTTATTTAATTTTTTCTTTAAACCTTCCTTGACAGATCAAGCCTTTAGCATATGGAAAAGGAAAGGTATAAAATGTTTTCGTGACCTTTTTTTTGAAGGTACTTTGATGTCTTTTGACCAACTTTCCAATAAATTTAAATTACCTAAATCTAATTTCTTCAGATATTTACAAATCAGAAATTTTTTACATAAAGTTTTACCATCTTTTCCCAACTCAACTTCAACGGATTTCTCAGATTTGATTTTTACCTTAAATCCTTGTCAGAAGGGATTAGTTGCTTTTATTTATAACATGATTATGAAGATACAACCAGAGATATCTGATAGAATTAAACAACAATGGGAAAAAGAACTTCGATACAATATACCAACAGATAAATGGGAAAAAATTTTACAAATGGTTAATTCTTCTTCTATATGTGCTAAGCATGCTTTAATACAATTTAAAATTGTACATAGAGCTTATATGTCTAAAGATAAACTTGCTCGATTTTATTCTCATATTAACCCTCAATGTGATAGATGTCATTCAGAAGTGGCTTCACTGACCCATATGTTTTGGTCATGTCCCACTTTACATAACTATTGGAAGGACATATTCGTTACCATTTCCTCAATTTGGAACATCGATTTACAACCTAACTTTATTACTGCAATCTTTGGTATACCAAATGAGGATGGTAATCAGTTTTCTCCTTCAATCAGACGAATGATTGCTTTTGTAATATTAATGGCCAGAAGGTCTATATTACAAAATTGGAAAGAAGTAAACCCTCCTACCACGTCTCAGTGGCTTTCTCAAACTATTTCTTATCTGAGTTTGGAAAAAATTAGAAGCACTATTTTTGACTCGTCAATTAAATTTGAAGAAACTTGGGGACCGTTCATCCGACATTTTCATATGAATTAATTTGGCCTTTCCCAGACCTTCTCTCTGTTTATTCTTGTTCAGGTATGGAGTTCCGGAGTTCTTTGACACTATCATATACTTATAAACTGTTATTATTGCCCATGTTAGTTTTAGTTTAGTGTTTGTTTCATATATATATATTTTCTTTTACACATCTTTAATTTTTTTTTCTTTTTCTTTTGATGATTAGTTTTGTTTTTTTTCATATATAATTATATAGACTTGATTGATTAATGTACTTTTTTGTTGTTGATGTTTAATAGGATATCATTATCCTATTATTAATGTAATCTTAAGTCTACTGTATTCATAACCTATTCATTATTATGTTATGTTTTTTTTATAATTATATGAAACTCAATAAAAAGATTGAAAAGATTGAGTGAGCTGAAGCTTTTCTCTTTGGAACAAAGGAGGTTTAGAAGTGACTTGAAAAAGATGTACAAAATAAAAAGAGGCATAGAATGGATAGCCACAGATTTTTTTTCCCAGGTGGAAATGGCTAATTTCAGGGGCATAATTTTAAGGCGATTGGAGGAAAGTACAGAGCAGATGTCAGAGATAGGTTTGTTTCAAAACACATAGTGATGAGTACGCGGAACATGTTCCCAGAGGTGGTGGTAGAGGTAGATACATTAGGGATATTTAAGAGACAAGATAGGCACATGGATGAAAAGTGGAGGGCCTCGTGGGAGGGAAGGGTTAGACTGATTTTAGAGTAGCTTAAAAGATCGGCACATCATGTGTTGTTAAGTTCTCTGTTCTAAATTTTCTTCGTCGGCTGTCCATTGATTTTTGATGATGTCTGAGGCCTGGGCAAGGTTGTATGGAAGACCTGCAGTTGCCCACGCTGCAAGTCTCCCCTCTCCACGCCACCGATATTGTCCAAGGGAAGGGCATTAGGACCCAAACAACTTGGCACCGGTATCGTCGCAGAGCAATGTGTGGTTAAGAGCCTTGCTCAAGGACACAACATGCTGCCTCAGCTTCTAAGTTTTCACAACTGAATTAAAGTATCAAATACGGGATATATCTAAACGAAAAAAGTATTGATTCTAAAGAAGTTAGTAACAGAGTTCTGGTTATAAATTATCCAATAAATGTAGAACAAAGATGATAAAGAAAGCCTGTAACTCTCAACAAAATTCATGATACCATGTTAAATGCTGCAAGTTTGTAGTGACCACAGCAATATGAAACATTTAATGAACAAAGTACACTCATTGATAGCATTGAAAAACGTGAAACTGCACACCTACCTTGTTAGGGCTCTGACTGCATCATTGTAGTGCCGAAACACAACGTAGGCATTCATGTTATTCCTCTTAGGGTGAACCTTCCTCCTGAAAAGGAGGAGGAGAAGACAGCATGAGAGGAATTCTTACGGTGAGAATGCTACTGTCATTTTCACCTCAGACTTGCACTGGTTGCAGAAAAATAACGAGGTAAACTAATTTAAGATAAACGATAGGTTGAACAAGTTAGGGCTCAAACAAGCACTGATAGATACTTGAAAGTTGCTGCACAAGTCGAGAGGGCTGTATGATGTGCTGACATTAGCCAGGGGATTGAATTCAAGAGATGACAGGTAATGTTGCAGCTCTGTAAAAGCCTGGTTAGACCGCACTTGGAATATTGTGCTCAGTTCTGGTTGTCCATTATAGGAAGGATGTGGGAAAGTTAGAGAGGATACAGAGGTGATTTACCAGGATGCTGCCTACTTTAGAGAACACATCTTATGAGGACAGGCTGAGCAAACTTGGGCTTTTCTCTTTGGTGCGAGGGAAAATGAGAGGTGACTTGATAGAGGTGTACAAGATGATGAGAGGCACTGAAAGAGTGGATAGCCAGGGATTTTTTCTCAGGAAGCATTACAAAAAGTGGTTTAAAGTATTTTCAATGCAGAGAACCCCAAATGTTTCCCAGACTTTGTGCAAAAACCCTTTTTCTCATACTTCTGCCCATCACCAAGTGTTTATACTTTCTTTAGTCCTTGAACTAAAGGAAATAGCTTTCATTTATCCCAGCTAGAATCACCATTCACATCCCTGTTTCCAGTGTAACCCCATGCCTGGAATCCCACCTCTCTGAGACTGTTCTTGTAAGTCTTCCCTGTAGTCTTCACGTCCCTTTAAAAGCAGAATGACCAGAACTGGGTGCAATATTCCAGTTGTAGCTAAAACCTGCTTTCATCTACAATTAGCGTAACAGAACATAGTGTAGCACATGCCCCTTGGCCCACAATTTTAACGTACTCCAAGATCAATCTAACCTTCCCTCCTACATATTGCTCCATTTTTCTATCTCCATGTGCCTATCTAAGTTTCTTTAACTGCTCCTAATGTATCTGCCTCTATCACCACCCCTGGCTGTGTGTTCCAAGCACACATCACTCTGTGTAGAGAACGTACCTCTGACATTACCCCCCCCCCCCCCCCTATTGCAATCACCTTAAAATTATGCTCTCTCGCATTAGACATGTCTACCCTGGGGAAAAGTCTTTGACATCCACTCGATCTATGCCTGGTATCATCTATCAAATCACCACTCATCTCACTCAGGATGGCTTATTTCTGCTCCTATGTTTTATGGTCTTATACTTCTCTCCTTGTTCTATCACTTCACACTAATGCTCTACATTTTCTCAACCACTTCCCTGTCCATTGTGACAGCCTTTCCTTTTGCACCTAATATCCGACTCCCTGTCCGACACCGCCACGTGTTTGGTGTCAATTTGTAATTTTATGCTCCACAAATGGAGGCACAGTGACCTGGGTTCAATTCCGGTTGCTGTCTGTAATGAGGTTGTACATTCTCCCTGCTACATATGGGTTAGGGTTAATAAGTTGTTGGTGCCAGAAGCTTGGCAACATTTACGGGCTGCCCCAACACTTTCTAAGGCTGAGCTGGTTGTTGATGCAAATGACACATTTCACTGTATGTTTTAATGTACACTTGACAAGTAAAAATAATCCTTATAAGTACAAAGTGTTACTGACACACCACTCCATATCAGTGTGCTTAGTCAAAAGCCACAGGAGATTAAGGAAGTGATAATGCAGGGTTTGTGTCTGCAGATCAGGGAAGTCTGCATGTAAAAGCACCAGAGAACAAGCAAGGTTACTTACTGGATAGTGGCCAACTTCCTGGAGATGCTGGGTTCCTCACGTGCCTTTAGCCGATGGAAAATAAAGAGGGGAAAGGAATTAGATGAAGCACCTTAACGTCATTCAGCTGGGGGGAGCAAACTGAAAATTCAGAACAGTCAAACCCAGTATCAGACGCCTGACTTTAATATACCATTACCTTTGTCTTCCCCTCTGTCCCAGGTCACACACCATCCTGACCTGGAGGTACATGGTCAGTCCTCCACGGTCACCAGTCCAATTTCTGGAACACACTCCCAAGCCACATTACATGACTTGCGGATACAATAGGGTCTTTTAAGAAACTTTTAGATAGGTACACGGAGCTTAGAAAAATAGAGGTCTATGAGGTACGGAAATTCTAGGCAGTTTCTAGAATAGGTTATAGGGTCGGCACAACATTGTGGACCAAAGAGCCTGTAACGTGCTGTAGATTTCTATGTTCTTTGCATTATAGGAGCATCTTCATCAGGGTTTCGCAGTGGCCCATTAGTACTAAATTTAGGGTTGAACACGAAATAATTGTTTTGCCAGAAAGATCAAATACAGTTAATCTTTTTACCCCTAAATGAATATTAGCTTTAATTTCGAGAGGACTAGAATACAAGAGCAAGGAAGTAATAAAGGAAGTAAAAGGCATTGGTCAGGTCACACTTGGGAGTACTGTGAGCAGTTTTGGGTCCCTTATCTTAGAAAAGATGTGCTGGCATTGGAGAGGGTCCAGAGGAAGTTCATGAGAATGATTCCGGGAATGGAAGGGTTAACATTTGAGGAACGTTGATGGCTCTGGGCCTATACTCAATGGAGTTTAGAGAATGAGGGTGGAACTCATTGAAATCTATTGAATATTGAAAGGTCCAGATAAAGTGGATATGGGGAGGATGTTTCTAGAAGACTAGGACCAGATTGCACAGCCTCAGAATAGAGGGACATCCATTTAGAAGAGATGAGGAATTTCTTTAGCCAGAGGATAGTGAATCTGTGGAATTCATTACCATAGAGAGCTGTGGAAGCTAAGTTATTGAGTGTATTTAAGGCAGAGGTTGATAGGCTCTTGATTAGTAAGGAGTCAAAGATTACAAGGAGAAGGCAGGAAAATGGAATTGAGAGGGATAATAAATCAGCCATGATGGAATTGCAGTGCAGATTCATTGGGCAGAAAGGCCTAATTCTACTCCCATGTCTTATAGAACACAGAACATACAAGTTTGTAGAATAGTACAGCACAGTACAGGCCCTTCGGCCCACAATGTTGTGCCGACACTTAAACCCTGCCTCCCATATAACCCCCACCTTGAATTCCTCCACATACTTGTCTTGTAGTCTCTTTAACTTCACTAGTGTATCTGCACTCAGGCAGTGCATTCTATACACCAACTACTCTCTGAGTGAAAAACCTTCCTCTAATATCCCCCTTGAACTTCCCACCCCTTACCTTAAAGCCATGTCCTATTGTAGTGAGCAATGGTACCCGGGGGAAGAGGTGCTGGCTGTCCACTCTATCTATTCCTCTTAATATCCTGTAATGTCTTAATATAATGTCTCCTCTCATCCTCCTTCTCTGCAGAGAGTAAAGCCCTAGCTCCCTTAATCTCTGATCATAATGCATACTCTCTAATCCAGGCAGCATCCTGGAAAATCTCCTCTGTACCCTTTCCAATGCTTCCACATCCTTCCTATAGTGAGGCGACCAGAACTTAAGCTGTTAAATGCACATTAATTTTGGGTTTACTGCCACTCTCATCCCTCTTGTCTGTGTTGCATGGTACTTTTATATGTACCTTGTATATACCTTACTCCTGTGGGAGTTAACAATCCCTGATCTTTAAGTGGAGATGGACAGAATTCCCCCACCCCCTCTCTCCATTACCTTACTAACATCCTACTATTTGACTGCACATCTAGAGAGGAACATGAAGTAACAGCTGGACACCATGGGAGCCCGATTAAACAAAGGAACTCTGAAATAACCACTCACAAAATGTTAACTCTTCACTGTAAGTCATTAAGGACTTTCTGGGGTAGCAAGGTAGCATAGCAGTTAGCATAACGCTTTACAGCATCAGGGATTGGAAGACTGGGGTCCCATTCCTGTAAGGAATTTGTATATTGTCCCTGTGACCACATGGGTTTTTTTTGGGTGCTGTGGTCTCCTCCCACAGTCCAAAGACATATGGGTTAAGGTTAGCAAATTGTGCACGCTGGAAGCACGTTGTCGACATAAATGAAACATTTCACTGTACATTTCGATGGACGTGTGACAAATAAAGTTAACCTTTATCTTTAAACTCTAAGGGTTGGTAAACTGACATTAAGTTTAAACTGGTTTCCATTTCATTCTTAAAACTCAGTGGACTTACCACAGAACGGATCCGTACAGATTCTATCGGCCCAAACTCTTTAAATAGCGCTATGATCATCTGTATAGAAAGGTACAAAAAAAATAGGCGATCGATGTTAAATGGAAATGATGAATATTAATTTAGTTATTTCTTTTACTTTCCTGACATGTACAAGAAAGGATTTGTCTTTATATCATGCCCTTAATGCTGTGGACTACCTACATCCACTGAAATCCTTCAGCAAGCAATATATAATCAGAGGGCACTACAGCATAGACAGCCCCTTTGGCCCATCAAGTCTGTGCCAACCTCAGAATCAGAATCAGGTTTATCATCATCGGCATGCGATGTGAATTTTTTAAATTTAGCAGCAGCAGTTCAATGCAATACATAATATAGAAGAGGAAAAATAATAAATAATAATAAGTAAATAAATTACAGTATACATATATTGAATAGAATTTTTAAAAGTGCAAAGAACAGAAATACTGTATATTAAAAAAAAGTGTCCAAGGGTTCAATAACAGATTCCATAACAGATTCAGTCAAAGTTGCAGAGAGCTCTGGAATCGCAGCATTGCAGTATAGTGGTTAGCACGATGCTTTACAGAACCAGCTGTAAAGCATTGCGCTAACCGTTCTATTTCTGTCACTGTAAGAAGTTTGTACATTTCCTCTCCAGCATTTCAAAGGCATATGGGTTAGAGTTAGTGAGTTGTGGGCAAGCTGCTCTGGGACCTGAGCACAGCGACACTTGCACAATCCTTGCTGATCGGATCTGACACAAACGACACATTTCACAGTACGTTTCAATGTATATTTGACAAGTGCACTTGTACAAACCAAATATATTGTTTGACTGTTCTGTGTTTGGAATTCAGTGCTTGCCTAGTTATAATCGTAAACCTCAGGTATGTGGATTTAGAAACATAGAAAACCTATAGTACTGTACAGGCTCTTTGGCCTACAATGCTGAACATGTACTTATTTTAGAAATTACCTAGGGTTACTTATAGCTCTCTATTTTTCTAAGCTCCATGTACCCATCCAGGAATCTCTTAGAACACCCTATCCTATCTGCCTCCACCACCGTCGGCGGCAGCCCATTCCACGCACTCACCACACTCTGCATAAAAAACTTACCCGACATCTTCTCTGTACCTACTTCCAAGCACCTTAAACCTGTGCCGTCTGTCACTTACAGGAACAAAAACAGGTCCCAGCCAATCTGGAAAGCCCCTACAATTATTAATCCATTCCTGGTCTGTTCCACCACTGTTGCCATGCTTCTATCAATGGGCCCCAAGCTTCCGACTTATCCCAATACTTTGCCTCTCTTTCCACCTGCAAAATACTCCTGAAAATCTACTTTTGACCAAGTTTTCAATTGTCCAACTATCTTGAGGGACTTGGTGTTTTTGGCAGTTCATGCACAGCAGATTAGAATATTTTACTAGAACACAGAACAGTACAACACAGCACAGGCCTTTTGGCACTCAATGTAGCGCTGAATATTTAAGCTGCTCCAAAATCAATCTAACCCTTCCTCCCACATTATTCTATTATCAATATGCCTAAGAGTCTCTTAAATACCGCTACAGTATTTGCCTCTGCCACCACACATGGCAGATCACTGCACACACCCATCACTTTCTGTATAACACAAACACCTCTGACAGCACCTCCCCCCCAACTTTATTTAAATGGAAGATGTATCTGTCAGAATTATCACTGAAATCTGTGGCATTACATCAGTGATAACCGTCAGTAACATTAGTGATCAGCACGTACCACCAGACTCAAGGACAGCTTCTACCGTGCTGTTATCAGATTCTTGGCTTTCCTGAGGGTTATCAGCTTCTTACGGTGGAGAGATGGTGAGATCCTGAGAGTGATGTTGTCTGGGGCTTAGCTTCTAGTAGGGTCACCCATGGTGGCGAGGTGTTCCAGACAAAAAGCAATCCAACTAAGACCTCAGTGGTGGAGCCAGCAGAAGGTGTTGACACATCACAATGAAGTGAAGGTGGAGAAAGGCTGCAGCAGGCTCCCCAGTTGTACTGGATGCCATGCCAGTGGACAGTGACCCCGATCTGTCAAGGACTGTGTGGTGGCTACCTGTGCATCGGCCTCCCCACGTTAAACAGTCACACACAGTCGTTCACCATTAAGGGAATTACTCCTTAGGAGAACATCACACTCAACTCGAGTGATCGCATTACTACTATCAAACTCCTGAACAGACCTCCAGTACGATAAGATGCACTCTTGGCCTCATAATCAAACTTGTTATGATCTGGCATTTTATTGTTTACTTGCACTGCATTTTCTCTGTAGTTGCTACACTTTATTCTGCGTTGTTATTGTTTTACCTTGTTCTAGCTCAATGCTCAGTCTAATGGAACCATAAAACACTTCAGCATGAAGTTGAGCCAACCATTTAATCTACTCGAAGATCAATCTAATCCTGCCCTCCTACACAGCCCTCCATATTTCTACCATCCAAGTGCATATCTAAGAGTTTCTTCAATGTCCCCAATATGTGATTTGTACAAACAATATGCATCACTGTATCTCAGAACACATGACATACCAATAGCTACAGTAGTCTCAGCCCATCTGCCTCATGACCTGTATGTCAGGTAACCTTTGGCCTGAAGGGTGAGTGAGTCAGCCACCTCTCACCTGTTTACTGTACTCAGAGGGCAGGTTCCCCACAAACACAGTCCTCTTGTTCTTTATCTTCTCCATTCCAAGGTTGGTCCTGCACTTTCTGAAACGTTTGGCATCTTTCCCTGTTGCTTGTTCCACTGCTGCCGGCGGCCCATCTTCGGTCAACTTCTTTCTCTGCTTCACACGGCGCACCCCTTCGCCTTCCTTATCGGCGGCACTCAAGGCACTCTCTCTGCAGACAACACAAGCATAACTACAGGGCCAGGACCCATGAGGTGGATACCAAGAGAGCTTGAACAAGGCTCTCTTAGTATCCATCATAACACAGAACTACCCCCCCCCCCAATCTATTATTGACCATTATTCACTGCTCACAGGGCAAGGTACCAAAGTGAAGGGGGGGGGGGGCACATACAGGACGGGAGTCAGTTTGGAAGAAGTTCAGGATATCCTTAAACACCACACCCCCCCAACTCTTTTTTCACTACTGCAATCAGGAAGGAGGTACAGAAGCCTTGGGTCTCATACCATCAGGTTCAGGAACAGTTGATACTCTACAACCATCGGGCACTTGAACCTGCCTGGATAACTCCACTCACCTCAACTCTGAACTAATTCCACATCACGGTAGCATAGTGGCTAGTTTGATGCTATTATAGCTCAGAGCGTTGGATTTCAATTCCGGCATTCTCTAATTCATTTTTTTTGTATGTGGGTTTCCTCCTGGTGCTCCAGTTTCCTCCCACAGTCCAAAGGTGCACCAGTTAGTAGGTTAATTGGTCATTGTAAATTGCCCTTTGACTAGGATCAAGTTAAATAGGTGCGTTGCTGGGCGGTGTGGCCCATTGGGCTAGAAGGGCCTATTCCGTTCCGTATCTTCAAATAAACAAAATAAGACCCACAGACTCACTTTCAAGAACTTTACAACTCATGTTCTCAATATATTTATTTACTTTTTATTTGCAATTTGACTTCTTTTGCACATTAGTTCTTTGTCAGTCTCTGTGTGTAGTTTTTCAGTGATTCTATTATATTTCTTTGTTCTACTGTGAATGCCCACAAGAAAATGAAGGTCAAGGTGGTAAATATTAACCTCAAGAATTTGATAATAAGTTAACTTAGAACTTCCAACTTTCACACCCCAGACCAGTCCTCGAACACACCCAACAATCTCCCCTAAGCCTTGGAAACCCTGTAAATGCCCTTGCCCAGAAAATCAAATTCAGATTTATTTATCACATCGAAGCATACAGTGAAATGAGTTCTTTGCATTCACAATCAACACAATTTTGCCACGTACATACTATCTAATGATGGAGTTATTTTAGTGACTTCCACATCCTCGCTGCAAACATAGAGCCTTGTGGACACTTACATTCCTCTCTGTTTCAGGTATTTATCCAGCTTTCCCTTGGCTAGCTCTCTCTGCTTGCATCTGCCACCCTGTTAGGCAGACTTCTGGGGCCCATATTATCTGATGGGATTCCTCAACTACTTTCAAATCTTCCAATAAATAACCTTAAATCAATATCCCGGCTGTCACTGTTCATTCTGTACAAGCTTCTCGAGGGGTCAGCAGTGAGAGCTCCAAGTTCCTGGATCTATTCGGGGTTCTCTTGATTCTACGAAGATTACGAAGAATCAATCTTCGTAACATTGATGCAGTTACGAAGAAGGCACGCCAACGGTTCTGCTTTGTTAGGTGTCTGAAGACTCTAGCAGATTTCCATTGATGTAGGATGGAAAGCATTCCAGTTGGTTATATCAGCACCTGGTATGGAACCTCCAATTCACAGGATCGCAAGAGGCTGCAGAGAGAGTTGAAGACTCGGCCAGCACCACTACAGGCACAACCCTCCCCACCATTGAAGATATCTTCAAGGGACAGTGCCTCAAGAAGGCAGTAGCATCATTAAGGACCCTCACCATCTAGGAGGAATGTACAGCATGCTGAAGACCCAAAATCAGTGATTTAGCAACAGCTTCTTCCTCTCCACTTTCGAATTTCTCAATGGTTTATGAACACTACTGCGTTTTTCCTTTTTTTAAAGCACTATTTATTTATTGCAATTTATAATAATTTTTATGTCATTTGGAATATACTGCTGCCATAAAACACATTTTTCATATCGTATGTCAGTGATAATAAATCAGATTCTGATTTGAATAAATCTGCCTGTGGTCTCCTTTCTAAACAACCCCAAAAACCACCATTGCCAGGACAGCATGGTAGCATAATGGTTAGGTGTAACATTTCACAACATCAGCGATCGGGGTTCACTTCCCACTGCTGTTTGTAAGGAGTTTGTATACTCTCCCTGTGATCGTGTGGGTGTCCTCCCACAGTCAAAAGTTGTACGGATTATTATGTTAATTTGGCATGCAGGCTCTTTGGGCCTGTTACTGTGCCACATCTCTGAATGAAATCTTTCCTCCTCATAGATCTTAATAGCATTATCATTAGGGTCAAGATTAGTGTGTTGTGAGCATGCTAAGTTGCTGCTGGATGCATGACAGTACTTGTGGGCTGCCCCAGGCACAACCTCGGACAGGACTGATCATTGACACAAACAACACACTTCACTGTATGCTTCAATGTTTCTATCTACATATTTCAAATAAAGCGAATCTTTCAATCTTCGCTTTAACATTACTGATACAGGTCCTCCACGGTTATAAATGCTTAATAGTCAAACAAACAAGAGTTTAGGAGATCATCCATGCACCCTTCTTGTTCATATCTGACTTATGAACTGTGCAGATCATCAATGGATCTCGGGATCAGAATCCTGTCATAATCCAGAGACCATGTACAGTCGTAAGCTGACAGTTTTAGTATTGTCCTTGTGAACCTTCTAAATACTGATTTTCTAGTGTCTCTCTATTCAGTCTATCACACAGTAGCCACAACAGTCAACACTCCCAAAGTTCAAGTTCAAAGTATTATCAAAGTACATACATGTCACCATGAGATTCATTTTCCTGTGGGTCTTCATGGTAGAACAAAGGTATTATAGAATCAATGAAAACCTACACACAGATAAAGACTGACAAACAAGCAACGTGCAAAAGTCAACAAACTGTGCAAATACAAGCAATAACTTAATAGTACCGTAAATTCCGGACTATAAGCCGCTACTTTATTCCCACGCTTTGAACACTGCAGCAACACTGCGGCCTATACTATGGTGCGGCTAATGCATGTTTTTTTTCATGCCGCCAAAAATATTTTGCCTCGTAACAGTAGACTGTTATGAATCCCGTAACTGGAGAACTTACCAGCAAAGATAGAGAGGTCCGTTGAAGTCTGATGTCACTATTTTCAAACGTTTTATTTATAAAGGGACACAAAAGTAGGGTTAATACATACATTCAGATAGTGCACATCATCAACACTCAATCTAAAGCACGGGTATAGTAATACTCATCATTAAGTGAGCTCTGCTGTTGTCTAGGGGTTAATAGATTGTCCGTTGGAAATATAAAAGTCACTCTGAAAGTCTGCAGGCCTCAGCCCTTTGAAAATCGCTGGGTTTCACGTGGGGCGACTGAGAGAGAGAGATTGAGGGAGAAGAGAAAGAACTTGCCGAGTCTTGATGAATCTTCCGTGAAATCGGGGGAGCATTGGTTTCCTCTCCCCGATGTTAGTTAAAAGCGGTTTCCTGTGATTCCAGCCACAAATTCCAATCCCGGAATCTAACGCACGTGGCTTCCTTCAGAATGGCATCCCGCTGCTGCGGGATCACTCTCTAGTGTCTTCTGGGTGCGTCTGAGGGCTGTCCCCCTGAGACTCTCCTTTATACTTCCTCACGGGGTCGCAGGAGTCAGTCAGGTTGGGATGAGGCAGTCTCTCTCTCAACCAGCCCACCTTGCCCGAGGGCTTTTCACGTGGTCTCCATGAGACAATAGTCGCTGTCACCTTATTCTGTATCCCGGGTGGAACGTGCAATTTGTATTGTTATGATCCCAGCCCCCTCCTTTGTGAGAATCGCAAGAGCACCCGTCGAAAGGTGTGGGGGGGGGGGGGTCAGTAGACCCAGTCGGAGAGAGAGAGAGAGAAACGTGTCAAATTGCAGGTCCCACCAGGGATACAGAATAACAACAGTGACTATTGTCTCTGAATGTTTGTATTAACCCTACTTTTGTGTCCCTTTATCAATAAAAACGTTTGAAAATAGTGACATCAGACTTCAACGGACCTCTCTATCTTTGCTGGTAAGTTCTCCAGTTACGGGGTTCGTACCAGCACGTTTCTCTCTCTCTCTCTCTCCGACTGGGTCTACTGACCCCCCCCCCCCTCGACGGGTGCTCTTGCGATTCTCACAAAGGAGGGGGCTGGGATCATAGCAAGACCAATAAAATTGATGAGTAGTTCACAGAGGTCCAATGAAATTGTACGATAAATCAAGCGCACTTTCACAATTAAATTATTGTAAATCAGTCATTTGTACTCACCCTCATCAACATGGAAAACACTCGACGAAAAGCATATGATGCAGCTTTTAAGTTAAAGGCGATCAATAACTTTTCCTGGTAGGCTGCAGTATATATATATTTTTTACCAGTCGTTAGGAGATATTGGAATGTTGTTCGTGCACTGTTCAGTAAAAAAGTATACACAACGCAATTTGTGTGCTACCGATACGTATGTATATTTAAAAGTAGCTGTGTTACAGGCACTGTTCGAAAAAAAGCATTTGCAATATGTATTTGTTTATGTTACCATACGGATTTAATTAAAAGTTAAAAAATCCTCACGTGTAATATCTTTCTGTGTAAATATCTCATATTACAACGTGGGACACCTACGGCTTAAAATCCGGTGCGGCTTGTACAAGTACAAAATTGATTTTCTTTCTAAAATTAGAGGGTGCGGCTTTTAATCAGGTGCGCTCTGTAGTCCGGAATCTACGGTAAATAGTAACAAGCATGTTTGGTAAAGTTAACCGAACCAAGCTTGTGTAACCCTCAGGTTCAGCTAGCGACTCAATCTAGGGGGAGACAGCCCCCGGCCTGGCCAAACTTGGGAACTCTTGTTTCAGTGGATGCTGTGTGATGTGTTTCCCTGTTACAAATCAGTACAGTCGGCCCTCCTTATCCGCGGATTCCGCATGCGCAGATTCAACCAACCACGGAGCAGGAAAACCCGGAAGTTCTCTCTCCAGCACTTGTTGTTTGAGCATGTACAGACTATTTTTTCTTGTCATTATTCCCTAAACAATACAGTATAACATAGCATTTACATTGTATTAGGTTTTATAAGTAATCTAGAAATGATCTAAAAGTCCAGGCAGTCCCCAGGTTATGAACGAGTTCCATTCCTGAGTGCGTCTTTAAGTCGGATTTGAAGTCGGAACAGGTACATCCGGTATTATTTAGCGTCAGTTAGTTAAATGTTTTTCTTAGTATATAGTACACATTTTACCTTTCTATGCATATAAAACACTTAAGAAACATACGTATTTCAATAATTAAACCACTGCATTGCTTACTAATAATTGCAGCTTTCATTGGGGCAGGGCCTTTCAAATGCTCCATTAAAATTGTTCCGATCGTTGACTGGCTGTAGCCTGACACTTTTCCAATGACCGATGGCGTTTCGCCTCTTTCCGATCGCTTTATTATTTCCACCTTATTTTCAATTGTGATCGTGATTATTTTAGTGAACAGAAACCCTGCAGATTCAGAGCTGCGCCAGGTCCTAATGTCCACCGCACTGAGACATGTTAAATAAAGTCCAGGGTTCTGCTGGGTCCTAAAGACCACTGCACTGGAACAGGTTAAATTAGGGACTTGAACATCCGCATTTTTTTGTATCCACGGGGGATTGGTTCTGGGACCCCCCCCCCCACGGATAAGGAGGGCCGAATGTACAGCAAAATAACAAAGAGTACACTATATGCAATTAAACAACTGAGCTTTATAATTCTTAATTTGACTATAGGGTTAGTAAAGAAACAAAAAAAATAAAAAGGACCTATTCTCATGAAACAGTCTAATGCACAACGTTGGAGCTCGTGGCTTTCCTGTCTGTTTGTTCTCCATCGATTTTCTTCCTGATCGTCGATTCCTGACCTCATTCCAAATCCACTCTGTCCTGCAGACTACGACTTCTCTGTTCTGGCATCTTCTCCCTCCATCTTCCACCAAACAAAAGCCCACCAAAACCTTTGCTCGGGTACACAACAAAGAAAAATATCTCCCTTCATTGGCCAGCGCACATTCTGAAGTCCCTGTTAACTCTAGTCATAACCCACTGTTGCTACAGAGAAACCATTACATTAGAACGAAGCATTACAGAGAGGCCATTACATTAGCAGTGAAACCATACAGCATACAGTTATCTATATTAACATGTTGGGTGTGAATGTACAAGGTATGGCTAGTAAGTTGGCAGATGGCACTAAAATAGGTGATAATAATGGACAGTGAAGAAGGTTATCAAAAATTACAGTGGTGGGGGGTGGATTTTGAGCTGGAGAGTTAAGTGGACCAAGGAATGGCAAATGAGGTTTAGTTCAGATTAGTGTGAAATGTTGTGTTTGGAAAGACTTTGCCAGAGATAATGTGTAGAACATCACCCCCCAGGGCCTTACCAGGAGTGATACGTGATTCCCTGAAAGTGAAGTCACTGGTACAGAGGACGGCAAAGAAGGTGTTTGGTATGCTGGCCTCCATCAGTCAGGGTACTGAGTATAGGAGTTGTGTGTGTGGGGGGGGGGGGGGTGTCAAGGGGCTGCAATTGCATGGGAAGCTGGTGAAGCCACACTTGGGACTTTTAGTCATTCAGCTAGAGCAACGATGTTATTAATCTGGAAAGAGTAGGAAAGATGTTATTAATCTGGAAAGAGTAGGAAAGATGTTATTAATCTGGAAAGAGTAGGAAAGATGTTATTAATCTGGAAAGAGTACAGAAAAGGTTTCTGAGGATGTTACCAGGCCTTGAAGGACTGAGTTAAAGGGAGAGATTGGTCAAACTAAGACCTTTTTCTTCCTTTAGAGCGCAGAATTCCAAGGTGATCTGACAGAGACATATACAATCATGAGGGTATAATAGTGTAGATGCATTCATTGCTTTTACTAGGGTTGGGGATCAGGAATTGGATGGCACAGCTTTAAGATGGGAGGGGTAAGTTTTAATGGGAACTTAAGGGTTTTTAAAAAAAAGTTTATTTTTATTTTTATGGAACAGGCCCTTTCAGCCCAACGAACCACTCCATCCAACAACCCACCTATTTAACTCTAACTTAATCACAGGACAATTTACAGAGACCAATTAACCTACTAACCAGTACATCTTTGGACTGTGGAAGGAAACTGGAGCACCAGGAGGAAACTCACGAGTTCAAAAGGAGGATATACAAACTCCTTACAGATGACACTGGAACCAAACTTGTAACTCCCACGCTCCACGCTGTAATAGCACTGTACTGCCGTGGAACCATACCATACCATGTTATGTATGTGCAATGAGGTGCCAGACCAAGTGACTGAGGCAAATACAGTAATAATAGGCAGAGGGATAGGAAAGACTAGGAAGGTTATAAGTCAAACTCTGGCAAACAGGGCTAGCTTGGTCTGTGAGAACCAGCTGGGCCAAAGGGCCTGGTCTCCCTGTAAGTAGTCTCCCACTAGCCAGTGCTCACCGTTGAGCCAGTTTCTGTTCAGCTGCCGTGAGCTTCTTTCGTTGAACTGGCTTCACTTCCTCCAGCTTTTGCTGCTTGCCCTCATTTCTGCTGGCTGGCTCTTCTGGAATCTTCCGTTTCTTACCACTGACCTGAAGGACACAATCCCAAGTCAATGCATCAAAGAAATTAATGGAATTGTTTTCCTTAGAGTAGAAAGGATAAGCATGAAAATACTAGGATTTCTTTTGTGACTTCATGACCTCAGGATATTCCAAAATAAATATTAGCCTGCACTCTTCTTCAGTTAGAAACCTGGCCTGTTTTATGAGATTACATGGACATCGATTTAACGTTTCATTTGAAAGAAGGGCTGGGTGTAAGGGGACATGGTGGGGTGGGGAAGGAAAGGTGCCAATCAACTATCCAACTCTCCTCCTCATTTAAAGTTTGAGGCCTAGAGTTTGGTGTCCCATCATCGGTGAGTATGGAATTCAAGGTCCTGTCATCAGCGACTCCTAGGATCGGTACCGAAGATCAAAGCTGGAAGTTTGGAAGTTGAGGCCTGATGGCCAAAGCCCTGGTCTCTGAGTGCACTGGGGAAGTTGGAGGCCCAAAGTCTGCGATTCTGCGAGTCCACTGGAAACTGGAGGCCTGTTCCTGAGGTTGGTGGACTGGTTGCGTGCGTGAGTGGATGGGCCAGTAGGTGTAGGGAAGAAAAGGGGAAAACTTGCTGTTGTTCCACTGAATTTTGTGGGCATGCTATAATGGTGCCAGACTGTGTGGTAAGACTTACAGGCTGCCCCAGCACATTCTTAGGTTGCATTGATTGTTAATGCAAATAACACATTTCACTGTTTGCATCAATATACGTGTGAAAAATAAATGAATCTGAATTATTCCTAACAAACTTAGAATTTTTCACACATTTATCCAATTTTCTGTTGGAAGTTGCAGTTGCATCTGATTTAATTGCCCTTTTACCCCTATAGAAAGTTCACAGAGAGCTCAACTTCCTAAAGCCCTAAAATACAAAACCACAGGTGCTTTGGTCGAACTCACCTATGCTGAGCACAGCTGGGAGACTCGCTCACTGTGGCAGTGAGGTCAGCCACATTCATTCTGCACTTGACCTTAAACAAACCTCAAGGACCACCTCCAGCTCTATCTGCATCTCCATTTTTGTTCTTACACCACAGAAGACTATTTGACCATACCATTTTTATTGACACTTAGAATAATCCCATTCATCAGCTTAGTTCACAATGAGCTATTCTCTTTCACCTGCACTCTCCAACCAGCTCCCTACACTAGAGGTAATTTACAGCAGTCAATTACCTAATAAGTTACAATTTTGGCACGTGGCCTGTACTCTAACATACAACTTGCCCAAGATTCTGAACCACATTTAGAATTAACTCATCATTAAATTTTGAGTTTGCTTTCTCCTGTCTTTAGTGGACAAGCAAACATTGATGCATCTGAGTAGCTCACAAATCCACTGATATTTCGCCACAATATCACTCCATGGTGATATAACTAAAATCAGCATTTTATTTGCTAGACTAAACTGTCATATGGCATGGAAACAGGCCTTTTGGCCCATCTAGACTGTACTGATCACCAAGGAACCCCTTTCAAATTCTCAAATTTTGACAGTGATTTCTGAACTCACACATAATAGCACAGGAAGAGCCCGTTTGGCCCACAGCATCGTACTGAAACAATTAAACTAATGACACTTAATCCTTTTGGTCTGCACATGGTCCATATCCCTCCATTGTCTGCATATTCATGTGCCTAACACCTCTGTTGTGTCTACCTTCATCACCATTTCAGGCACCCACCACTCTACAAAAAAAACTTGCCCACTTGCCTACATACAAAAAGTTGCCTCACAGGTTGATAGGGTAGTTAAGCAAGCTTATGAAGTGTTAGCTTTCATAAGTTGAGGGGTAATGATGCAGACCTATAAAACTCTGGTTAGGCCACACTTAGAGGACTGTGTCCAGTTCTGGTCGCCTCACTATAGGAAGGATGTGGAAGCATTGGAAAGGGTACAGAGGAGATTTATCAGGATGCTGTCTGGTTTAGAGAGTTTGCATTATGATCAGAGATTAAGGGAGCTAGGGCTTTACTCTCTGCAGAGAAGGAGGATGAGGGGAGACATGATAGAGGTATACAAGATATTAAGAGGAATTGATAGCCAGCCAGCGCCTCTTCCCCAGGGCACCACTGCTCAATACAAGAGGACATGGCTTTAAGTTAAGGGGAGGGAAGTTCAAGGGGAATATTAGAGGAAGATTTTTCACTCAGAGAGTGGTTGGTGTGTGGAATGCACTGCCTGAGTCAGTGGTGGAGGCAGATAGACTAGTGAAATTTAAGAGACTACTAGAAAGGTATATGGAGGAATTTAAGGTGGAGGGTTATATGGGAGGCAGGGTTTAAGGGTCGGCACAACTTTGTGAGCCGAATGGCCTGTACTGTGCTGTATTGTTCTTTGTTCTATATCTCCTTTGATCTTTCCCTCTCTCTCCTTAAATGTATGCCCTCTAGTATTAGACATTTTGAACTCGGGAAAAACATTCCAGCTGTCTATTTCCTCTTATAATTTTATAAACTTGTTAGGTTTCTCCTCAACCTTTGCTGATCCAGAGAAAATAACTCTAAAGCCTCAGCATCCTTCTAAAAATGGGCAACCAGAATTCAGTGTAATACACCAGATGCAGACTGACAAGATTTTCTAGAAATAAAACACAACTGAATGTCTTGACTAATAATGGTAAGCATGTCCTATGCCTCCTTTAACAGCTGATGACATGTGACTACCTTCAGGGGGCTATAAAGGTCCCTCTGTATTTCAATACTGTACTATTAAGGGTCCTGGCATTACTTGATCTGTTTGGGTGGCATGCTAGCGATTATAGTGCCAGCGACCTGGGTTCAATTCTGCCACTGCCTGTCAGGACCTCTGTGTGCTCTGGTTCCCCCCACCCCCACACATTCCAAAACTTTCAGTAAGGATAAGTGAGCTGTGAGCACGCTATGTTGGCGCTGGAAATGCAGTGACACCTGTGGGCTGCCCCAGCACGATCCTCACTGCTCACACAAAATGCTGGAGGAACTCAGCAGGCCAGGCAGCATCCTTGCTGATTTGATTTGATGCAAACGAACGACTCATTTCCATGTATAGTTTGAAATTTCAGTGTACACATGACAAATAAAGAATTCCTCATTCGCCATTATCTGCATGCCCTGGGTCAATTCCAAATATCAAAGCCCAATCGGAGATCCTGATTGTGGCCCGAAGGTTGACCGGAGGTCCAGATTACACCCTTGGGTGTGTTGGTTGTTAACGCGAATGACACACTTCACTGTATGTTTTGATGTATCTGCAATAAATAAATCTGAAATCTGATCATTTTCACCCATTCCTTTGGTTTATTTGCCAGTGACATTGGCAGCAGATTATACTGTACCCGGACTATTATCAGATTGATCGGGCCTCCTACACGCAGGTGGCACCCTGTTTTGGTGCGGGCGTTTGGGTGCGTGTTTTTCCCTGTGGTGGTCCAATAGGGGGCACCGGTCAGTTGACTGGTATCAAGCAGGCCATGTCATCGTTGTTCTCAGTTTATCTCATTTATTCCCTTCCTCTATGGGGAGGGGAGGCATGTACCAGATCGACACAATCTGATGGAAGCTCCCCATCCCCATTCTAACAACTTTCTACAGGACACCATTGAGAGTGTTCTGTCTGGCTGAACATTGTGTGGTACAGAAGCTGCAAGGCATTGAACTGCAAGACCCTACTGAGCATAGCAAAAACTGTCAAAAGGATCATGGGGTTCTCTCTCCCCTTCATTTATGATATTTACCTGGAGCCTTGCAGACAAAAGGCCCAAAGTATTGTTGAGGATCCCTATCACCCACCCCAATCTCTCTGACCCACTACAGTCAGGAAGGAAATACAATAGCATCAGGACTAGGACTGCCAGACTGGGTAACAGCTTCTTCCCTCGGGCTGTGAGTCTAATGAATACCCTGCCACCACCGAGGTCTCGTCATTAGGACAGCCAACTGCTTATTGTATACCTGTGCTGCGCACTACATGCATTTTTGAATTATATTTTATTTACGGCAATGCTTTGTTTTATGTGCTGTGTGATAATGCTTTGTGGGTCCACCATGGTCCAGACGAACGTTGCTTCATTTGGTCATATCAGATGGCAATAACCTGAAATTGACTGTGAGAATATGGACAGCGTGCATGCAGCTGTTTGATAGCACAGTGAACTGACTGAACTTCCCACAAGCAGGCGGCAGTCTTTTATGGCGCGGGCATTCAGGTGCGAATGTCTTCATCTCAGCGGGCCTGGTTCATCGCTCCCACACTGTAAGTTGCCCAGTGTGGTCCAGCACTAACACGACTCAGTAAAAAGATTTATTTACTTATAGTGATAAAGTGCTGGGTACGCCGTTCCAGCCCTTTGAACCACGCCGCCCAAGCAACCCCGATTTTACCCCAACCTAATCACGGGACAATTTACAATGACCAATTAACCTCCCCATACTGGTACGTCTCTGGACTGTGGGAGGAAACTGAAGCACCCAGGGAAAGTTTAAACGTTCCACGGGGAAGACACAGAGACTCCTTACAGAACAGTGCTGGAATTGGCCTCCCTGAGCTGTAATAGCAGCACACTAATCACTACACTACGTGGAGCCAAGTATACTCCTGCTACTCTGTTGGCCAAGTTTAATCCTACTACCCTGTTGACATTTTTGCTGTGTATACGTAACAGTATGACAGATATGCTTCTGTTGCCAGTCTGAGAGCAAATCTACATGGGAAAGCAAGATTCCGGTAGTTGATTGGATCTGGAAAGGCAGAACTGAAATTGAAATCATAACTATGAATAAATTTCACAGCAATCTGCAGCATGCAATTACCCTTTAAGCAATGTACGTTTAAATGGACATAAATCAACTACAGATTTCACCAATTTCTGAAGGATTTGGTGACTTACCTCTCAAGCAAATAGGTCTAGGTCCAGCACCTTTAAGCAGGTGAAGGTTAAATGTCATGGCAGGAGTGAGAGACTCCAAGCCAGGCTGAAACACAGAGGAATGAGAGCACCCCCCACCCCTCCCCCCCAGCATCTTAAGATAGAGGAGCAGAATTAGGTCACTTGGCCCAAGGAGTCTGCTCTGCCACTTCATCATGGCTGATCCATTTTCCCTCTTAGCCTCATTCTCCTGCCTTCTCCCAGTATTTCTCCATGCCCTGATGAATCAAGAAGCTATCAACCAGTGTGTGTGCGTGTGTGTGTCTAATTATACACACACACACACCCCCCCCCCCAAATGACTTGGCCTCCACAGCTGCCTGTGGCAACAAATTCTATAGATTCACCACTCTCTGGCTGAAGAAAGTCCTCATTTGCTTTCTAAATGGACATCCCTATATTCTGAGGTGTCTCTTCTGGTCTTAGCCTACCCCATCATAAGAAATATCCTCCCCACATCCACTCGTTCAAGGCCTTTCAACATTCAATAGGTTTCAATGAGATTCCCCCTCATTCTTCTGAGTTCCAGTGAGTACAGGCCCATTGCCATCAAACACTTCTCAAATGAAAAGTGTTATGAATGTACTACAGCTCTGAGGGGCCGAAGGGTGTGGGGTAGCCCTCTCCTTTGTGAGAATCGCAGGATCGCTATTGATTTGGGTCAGGAGACCCAGGAAATGAGAGACACACATGCGGAATGTCTTGACCCCTCCGGCGATATAAAGCTACGGGAAACGGCCATTGTCTCTTGGAGACGGACTTGTGTATTACAATACTGTGCTACGTGGAAGCCCTCAGGCAAAGTGGGCTGGTTGACAGAGGGATTGCATCACCCCAACCTGATTGACATCTGAGACCCTGTGGGTCAGGATAAAAGAGGGTCCGTGGGAACAGCCCCTCAGACGCACCAGAAGAAACGCTAGCGATCCCATAATAGCGGCAGCCGATGGGAGGAGGCCACGTGTGTTCGGTTCCATTTGCCCTGGAACTAGTGGCTTTTACCACGGAAGAACGGCTTTTAGCTAACAACGGGGAAACCAACTCCCAACAACTCTCGAAGGATTGACATCATAAAAGGACTGGGCTAGTTTTAACCCGTCTTTCTCTCAAACCAAAACGCTGCAGCTTGAACAAACTAACAGTGACTTTTATATTTCCATCAGACAATACATTACCCCCTAGACAACGATAGAGCTTTCTTATTATTATTATTATACCCGCACGTTTAGATTTAGTATTGACGACGTATATTATCTGTATGTTTGCATTGATATTATTTTGTGTATTTTTATCAATAAGTACTGTTAAAATAGTACCATCAGACTTCAATGGACCTCTCTATCTTGCTGGTAAGTGACCCAGTTACGGGGTTTGTAACAAAAGCCATTCAATCCTGAAAGTTTTGAAACTCCTTTAAACCCTCTCCAATGTCAGCACATCCTTTCTGAGATAAGGGGCCCAAAACTGCACACAAACTCCAAGTGAGGCCTCACCAGTGCCTTAAAAAGCCTCAACATTACATCCTTGCTTTTATATTGTAGTCCTATGAAAATGCATGACAACATTGCAGTTGCCTTTCTCACCACTGACTTACCTGCAAATTAACCTTTAGGGAATCCTGCATGAGGACTCCCAGATCTCTTTGCACCTCAAATTTTTGTATTTTCTCTCCATTTAGAAAATAGTCTACACTTTTATTCCTTTTGCCAAGGTGCATGACCATACACTTCCTGACACTGCATTCCATCTGTCACTTCTTTGTCCATTCTGTCTACGTCCTTCTGTAGCCTCTCTGCTTTCAACACTAACTGCCCCACCACTTATCTTTGTATTGTCCACAAACCTGGCCATGAAGCCATCAATTCTGTCCTCCAAATCATTGAGATTTAACATTAAAAGAAGCAGCCTAAACACCGCTCCCTGTGGAACACCACTAATCACTGGCAGCCAACCAGAAAAGGCTCCCTTTATTACCACTCTCTGCCTCCTGCCAATCAGTCAATGTTCTATCCATGCTACTATCTTTCCTGTAGTACCATGCAAGGCTCTTAACCGGTCCCTTTTGTACAAGTTGTACCTTTCCCAGAAGGATCTAGAAATCTGAACCCCTGCACCACTTCCTTAGCCACGCATTCAACTGCCAAATCATCCTATTCTTAACCCCACTGGCGTGTGGCACAGGCAACAATCCAGAGATTACCTTGTTAGCAAATGTGCAGTCATTGGAGAACAAAATTGAAGATTGCTGTATCAAAGGGAAATGAGAGATTGTTGTGTTCTATGTGTAACCAAGATATGGCTTACTCCCAGCACGCCAGATACAGCGATAGAACCCAAAGGCTTCTTGATTCACAGGATACACTGAACTGCTGATTCAGAAAAGGCTAAAGTAGGAGGTATGCATTTCATGATAAATTTTGGATTGTGTCCTGATGAGGCTGTTTTTTATCAAACTTGTGTTCACCTGACTTTGAATACCTAATGGTCAAATGCTGTCCATTCTATTTACCTAGGGAGTTCTCCTCCATAATCCTGACCATTTTATATACCACCAGCAGCCGACAATAGTCAAGTGCTTGAAATACTGCACAATGCCATCTCCACACAAGAAACAGTTCATCCCGATGCATTTCAAATCACAGAGAATTCAACCAGGCTTGTTTGGAAAAAAACCCTGTCCAATTACCATCATTCCAACTAACCCTGAATCAAAGGAGGGTGCTCGCCAGTTGTGGCAGAGTTTGAATACAATCACATCTCAAAGTTAAATCAAGTGACATTGGCAACAATAGGGCTTCTGCTGTGGACCTCTTGTGCCAGTGGAAAATTGGAACAGATCCAAGTCTGCTTCGCTTCCAGATGAGTTCTATGACCATCAAAACACAGAGGGACTATAACAAACTGCCACAGCCCTGATGAAGCTGAGATTTCAGTCTCTGAGGCCTTTGGGAGGGTGAACCCATGGAATGCATCTGGCCCATTTGGGGTTACCTGGCCAAGTACTGAGGACCTGTGCTGATCAACTGGCTGGTGTGTTCACTGAGTTCTTTAACTTTTTGCTTCAGCAATCTGAGGTACTCGCCTGCTTTGAGCAGACTTCACTTATACTGGTGCCTAAGAAGAATGAGGTAACCTGCCTCAATGACCTCATCCAGTAGCACTTACATCCAGTGTGATGAAGTGCTTTGAGAGGTTGTTGATGAAACAAATCAACTCCTGCCTGAGAAGTGACTTGGATCTGCTCCAATTTGCCTACCAGCGCAACAGGTATGCAACAGATGCCATTTCATTGGCTGTTCACTCAACCCTATAACATTTGGACAGCAAAGCTGCAAACATCAGGATGCTTTTTACAGACTATCGTTTGGCATTCAATACTATCATCCCCTCAAAACTAATCAATAAGCTTCAAGACCTTCAATATCTCCTTGTGCAATTGGATTTCCTGGATTTCCTCACTTGCAGATCCCAGTGAGCCAGTCCTCACTGGAGGATCAGGTGGAGAGTGTCAGTAACTTTAAATTCCTCGGTGTTATAGTTTCGGAGGACCTGTCCTAGGCCAGCAGGCAAATTGAATTACAAAGAACAGACTGTATTGCTTCTACTTCCTTAGGAGTTTGTAGAGATTCGGCATGACATTGAAAACTTTTGACAAACTTCTATAGGTGTGTGGTTGAGTATATATGGACTGGTTTCATCACAGCCCAGTACAGAAGCACCAATGCCCTTGAATAATAGAATACAAAAAGTAGTGGATACAGTCCAGTCCATCACAAGTAAAGCCACTGAGCACATCTACACTAAGTTTTGTCACAAGAAAGCAGCATCCATCATCAGGTCCCCCACAACCTAGGTCATGCTCTCATCTCACTGCTGCCATCAGGAAGAAGGTACAAGAGCCTCGGGACTCACACCACCAGGTTCAGGAACAGTTACTACCCCATATCCATTAGGCTCTTGAACCAACTGGATAATTTCACTCAAATTCACTTGTGCCTTCATTGAAATGTTCCCACAACCTATGGACTCACTTTCAAGGACTTTCCATCTCATGTTCTTGTTACTTATTGCTTAATTATTTATTATTATTTCTTCCTGTTAGTATTTGCAGTTTGTTGTCTTTTGCTTACTAGTTTAATGCCCAGTTGGTATGTTTTTCTAATTGATTTTGTTACGGTTATTATTCTATTATGGATTAATTTACTTTTAACTTTGAAATTATAACCACGTACTGCAGGGATTCAGAGCTTACCTTACGCTCCAGGACAGGACTAAATAACAACTGGCTAGAGGGAATTGAGGGCGTGGAGAAGAGAGTCATCAGCGGTGTTGTTTTGGCCTTAGGCGTCTCCTTATGGGACAGACTGTCAGCCACCTGACCCACTGCATAGCTCTCCTTGCTGCTGGTTGTTTTGATACTGCACAGGAAAAGGAAATAGAATCAGGTGAAATAAAACGGATACAATTAAAACACCACACCCCATGGCAAAAGGCTATTCTGCACACTGTGCAGTTTGTTCAGCTCTCCCTCCACAGGCTCTTTACCCCTCTCCCACTTCTTTCTTTGATCTCAGCACAGCCTCTAACTAGTTCCATCGTATTTTGCTCCTATAAACTTGTCAATGCCAGTCCACACTGACCAATCACCAATACAGTTTGGGATGTCAGAGGTAAGGGACCAATTCCGGCACCGTAAGCACTGCAAGGAGTTTGTACACTCCTCCGCGTCAACACATGGGTTTCCTCTGGGCACTGCAGTTTCCTCTCAGTCCAAAGGTGTACTGATTAGTAGGTTAATTGATCATGTAAACTGTCCTGTGATTAAGCAAGTGTTAAATAGGGTGGTGTGGCTCATTGAGCTGCAAGGGTCAGTTCCATGCTGTATCTCTAAATAAATAAATAAATAAATCTTGCCAATTCAACTTTGATAATTGACAATTAATTAATTACCATCCAGACAAACAACTTTGCTTGCAGCTTCCTTTGACTGCACACAGAGCCCCTCATTTGTGATTTGTTTGTTTTTATTTTTGATTTAAAATGTGCTGTACCACTACATTAAACCTCTCTGTCTCAAAGCTGTAACAAACACAAGCAAGGGAATATACAAGTACTATCATCTCCTTATTATTTTCAGGGATGTATATATGTGCAGTTCAAGATCTTTATATATCTGGAAATGAAGAAAAATAGAAGGTGAAGGAACAAATTGATTGGCAAAATTTATTTGGTTATTTAGAGATACAGGTCCTTCTGGCCCAACTACACCCATGCAACCAATTTACCTACTAACCCGTGTGTCTTTGGACTATGGGAGATAACCAGAGCACCTGAGTAGACCTATGTGGTCACAGGGAGAATGTACAAACTCCTTACAGACAGCGGTGAGAATTAAACCTAAGTTGCTGTTGCTGTAAAGAATTATACTGACTGCTACACTACCATGCAGTACATGATGCAACATAAAAATTAATAGATTTCACTATCAAAGCATGTACAAATGACTTGAGTGTGGCCATATATATAGTTACAAGAAAATGTTTGTGAACTCTTTGCAATTACCTGGCTTTCTGCATTAATTATTCATAAAATCTGGTCTGTCCTTCAGCAATAATGGACAAACACAATCTGCCTCAACTAATAACACACAAACAATTGTAGCAACACACACCAAATGCTGGTGTCTTACTATTTTTCCTTTCAGTTAGTCCTGATGACATCTCGGCCCGAAACGTCGACAGTGCTCCTCCCTATAGATGCTGCCTGCCCTGCTGTGTTCCACCAGCATTTGGTGTGTGTTGCTTGAATTTCCAGCATCTGCAGATTTCCTCATGTTTGCAAACAATTGTATTTCTTTTTGTCAATGCTGAGTACATCATTTAAACAATCACAGTCTAGACACAAAAAGGTATGTGGACCTCTGGGGTAACGCCTTCTATGGAGTCAAGTGAGCCAATCAATGAGTTGAGATTGGAGGTACAAGTTTAGAGGTGCCCTACCCTATAAAAACACACACACACACACAAAGTCAGGTTATTGACAGAGCCTCAAGAAAGATTTTTTTATGTGCACCATGTCTTGAACAGAACAATTTTCAGAGGACCTTAAAAGAATTGTAGAGATACATAAAACTGGAAAAGGAAATAAAAGCATTTCTAAAGACCTGAGTGTTCATCAGAAATTGTCTACAAATGGAAGAAATTCAGTAGTGTTGCTACTCTCCCTAGAAGTGGCTGTCTTGCCAAAGATCACACCAACGTACAATGCCGAAGCAGGCTAAAAAGAACCCAAGAGTAACAGCAAAAAGACCTGCGGAAATCTCTATATCATGCTAAAGTCTTTGTTTATGTGCCCACTATAAGAAAAACACTGAACAAGAATGGTGTTCATGGAAGGATGCCAGAGGAAACCACTGCTCTCCAAAAAAACATTGCTGCACATCTCGAGTTTGCAAAAGACCACCTGGATGTTCTACAACACCTCTGGGACAATGTTCTGTGGACAGATGAAACAAAAGTTGAATCTTTTGGCTGAAATGCTCATTGCTATGTTTGGAGGAAAAAGCGTGCTACACGCTAACACCAAAACCTCATCCCAACCGTGGAACATAGTGGAAGGAGCAGCATGGTCTGGGGCCTTACAATTGTTGAGGTAATAATGAGTTCAAAATTGTATCAAGACATTTTAAGGAGAACGTCAGGGTAGAGGTCTGAAGCTTAACAGAAGTTGGGTGATGCAACAAGACAATGATCTGAAATACAAGAGTAAATAGACAACAGAATGGTTTAAAAAGAAGAAACTTTGTGTTTTGTAATGGCCAAGTCTGAGTCCAGATCTTAACCCAATTGAGATGCTGTGGCATAACCTGAAGAAGGCTGTTCATGCAAGATATCCCAGGAATATTAATGAACTGAAAGTTTTGTAAGGAGGAATGGTCTAAAATTCCTCTTCACCATTGTGAAAGTCTGATCAGCAGCTACAGGAAACATTTCATAGAGGTTACTGCTGCTAAAGGAGGTTCTATTAGTTATTAAATACAAGGGTTTGCATACTTTTTCCAGCAGGACTATGAATGATCAAACAATGTGTTCTAAAAGACATGAGATAGATCGTGTTTGTCTATTATTATGATTTAGACAAAGATCAGACTGCATTTTGAGTAAACACAGAAAACCAGGAAATTGCAAAGTGTTACAAACTTTTTCTTGCAACTGTATAAGTAGACTGATTGGAAGTCTACTGAACATAAGGGGACTATTACAGGAAAATCTGGAAGGAAAACCTAAAACGGGACTTCAACCTGAAACACTCACAACTCCTTTCCACCCACAGATGCTGCTTCACCCTCTGAGCTCCCCTAGCAGATGTTTGTTGCTTCAGATTCCAACACCTGCAGTCTCCTGCCTCACTCTTGCCAGCTACCCTCACTCTAATGTTCAATTAGACCTTTCATTCCATTCCCAACCATCCAGAGAGCTCAGTCACAAGTACTTGATCCACAGAACCATAAGACATGGGAAGAGAATTAGACCAATCCGCCCATCAAGTCTGCTCAGCCATTCAATCATGGCTGATTTATTTTCCCTCTCAACCCCACTTTCCCACATAACCTTTGAACACCCTTATTAATCAAGAGCCTATCAAACCCTTTTTTAAATATACCCAATGACTTGGTCACAGCAATCTGTGGTAATGAATTCTGTAGTTACACCACCTTCTGGCTACGACCCCCACTTCCCTATGCTGCACCCTCCCTCTATCCTAACCCTGGTCACTTTCCTGCTCTGGCTCCCTACTTCTGGGATCCCACTCTCTCACCTCAGCATCGACGGGCAGGTTGTGGATGGCATCACAGAAAGTTAAAGAAGCCACAGAACGGAAGACAGAAAAGTAAGACAGTAAAAGATGCAAAATGTGTAGTGTTGGAAATGCAGTTTAACAAACACTACCAGGAAACACGGAACATTGATTTTTTCCCCCACCTTCCTGTTCAGTACCCAGTTCCCGATCAGTTCACCTACCATAACCCTACCAGCCCACTGCATCTCCCTCATCTACTACCTCCCACCGCATCCATTAAGCCACTGGCCTATGTCCTCATCCCTACCATCCGTTACCTCTCCTCTCTACTGACCCACTCAATAAACGTTCCCCCAAGTCACCTCCTCCCCCACACGCACCATTCCTCCTTTCTGACTACCCCCTCCCGCTAACACCTTTACTTCCTCCACCCATCCACACCCCTCTCTCATCCCCACCTCTCTTCATTTCCCCGCTTCAACTCACCCCCCATCACTCCGTTTCTTTGCCATTACCCCGGCAAAAACAGGAAACACGCGCCCGGACCCGTTCCGGTCCTTCCCCCGACCCGTTCCGGTAACGGCCCGGAGGAGTTCCGTTCCGGCTTGGCCAGCTGCCCGTTCTCCTTTACTGCTCGTCCCAGGACACAGAATCCGGGAAAACCTCTCCGACCTGCGGGCCAGGGGGAGGTTGGTTGGACCAGCAGTTAGGGGACCCTTACACACTGCTCCCATTTCTGCCGGCTAAACTGGGTCCGTACCATCATCTCCTCCCCGAAGTGCGTCTGCAGCCATCCGGCGCTGCGGAATCTGCAATTCAACACCGCAATAAACAACAGAGCCCCCTGGCCTAACATGAATAAGTTTGCGGCTTATGTCCTACCTCAGCAAAATTTCCCTGCACTAATCCCCATCGTCCACCATTTCTTATATCTTAAAAGATTGCAAGCCCTTTCATTAATATTCGCAGCCACCTTGGACTTGTATACCGAGTTCTGTATAGCAGGTCAGGCAGCGTCTGCAGAAATGAATAAACGGCCGACAAGACATTTCGGGCAGAGACTCTTCATCAGGACTGGAAAAAAGACAAGCTAGAAGGTGATAGGAGATGCCGGGGTGGGGGTTAGAAGAAAGAAGCTGGGAGGTGATAGGTGCAAAAGGGCTGGAGAAGGAATCCGATAGGAGAGGTTAGTGGACGATGGGAGAAAAGAAAGAAGGGGCACTAGGCGAGGGTGTTCGGCGTGTGAGAAGAGAAGGAATGAGAGGAAACCAGAATGATGAATAGAAGGGAGGAGGGGAGGGAGGAAATGACCAAAAACTGGAGATATCAATATGTATGCCATCAAGTTGGAGGTTACCCAAAATGAATATGAGGTGGTGTTCCTCCAATCAGAAGAGTGCCCTCATTGTGGCAGAAGAGGAGGCAATGGACTTGACATGGCAGAATGGGATTGAGGACAGGAATTTAAATTGTTGGCCACCAGGAAATCCCACTTTTCTCAGAGGTGGAACCTCTCGTGAAGAAATTTCATCTCTACCCTCAGTGACCCATACATTCTTTCGAGACTGAGCCCTTATTATTGACAGTCTAGTAACACTACTTCAGTTTTGTCAAGCCTTTTAAACATTCCATATGTTTCAATATACATTTCCAGTATATTGAATTTTGGTTAAGTCCCTGCTGAAGAGAATGTTGTATTTATTGTGAACTATGAATTTGAAGAAGCAAGACCAGCCACAGCAGAAACTGAGTTGTTGAATCAGAGGTAGGGGAAGAAGCTATTCAAGGAAAAAAGTGGGCGATGCTGGTGGAAGAGGGTATAGGTTTGGAAATCCTGACAGCACCCATTTGTGATATGGTTGTAAACACTGAGGCTAAATCAGGAATGAAGTTTTGTCAGAACTAGAGATGATGGCCTCAGGCTTATCAATGTTTAGCTGGGACAACACATGGCTCATCAAAATTCACATCAGATGAACATTAATTTCACAATATAAAACGAGGTATTGGTATTGGTAAGACAGCACTTGGAATACAGTGAGCAGTTTTGGGCTCCTTATCTAAGGAAGATGTGCTAGCATTGGAGACAGTCTAGAGAAGGTTCATGAGAATTATCCCAAGAATGAAAGGGTTAACGTACAAGGAGCATTTGTTGGCTTTGGGCCTTTACTCACTGGAGTTCAGAAGAATGAAATCTATCAAATATTGGAAGGGCCCAAGATAGAGTGAACATAGAGGGGATCTTTTCTGGGGGAGGCAGGGAGTCTAGGGCCAAAGGACACAGCCTCAGAATAGAAGTATGTCCCTTTAGACCAGTAATGAGGAAGAATTTCTTTATCCAGAGAGAGAGAGAGGAATCCATAGAATGCATTGCCACTGACGGCCGTGGAGGCAAAGTTTTGAAGCAGAGATTGATTGGTTCTTGATTAGCAAGAGCAACAAAGGTTACGGTAAGGCAGAAAAACAGAGTTGAGAGAAATAATGAATCTGCATGATTGAATAGTGAAGAAGACTATAGGCCAAACGGCCTAATTCTGGTCCTAGGTCTTATGGTCTTTTCCACTTTGAGAAACGGACGTGGTGCAACTGAACAATGCCCCATTTAGAGTTGTTTATTTTTAAGTTAGTTGTAACTTAGATGACACTCTAAATAACTCAGATGTTATTTTAAATTTAGTCATTGTGTTTTTAGTGATTGAATTGTCAGTATGCTGTTGTGGACTGAATGGAGTAACACTGCAATTTTGTTGTTCTCAGCAATGACAGCAAAGCTCTAACTAACTTTGAAAAGTGTCCCGCACAGGCTTGTTCTTGCAGCTCACTTAAAGAACTGCATAAATTGAACTGTCACGCACAGCCAATAAATCAACACATAGTAAATTAAAAACTCCATTTTGGTGTGCTAGAAAGAAAACTTTCACAAACTATGGCATTTTATTTCAAATGGAAGCCTTTCAATTTGCTTACATTTTTTTTTACAATAAATTACATAATTTCCAACCTTTTTGGAATCTAATAAATATTATATAACTTTTAATAAGTTCTTTTTAAAGTACATTGAGCTGTCAAACAAAGGTCCTACAGTCATGTACATGGTCAAAATATTCTGAAACCATTGTCAAGAAAATTCTTTTAAGAGCACAAGCTACACAGACCAAACAAATAGGCTTTTCCTACAAAGATCCTGTGTTAATTGAGAGGGAAGAAAAACCCAACACCTACGAACGTAAAACCATCTTGCAGGTCTTGCCAAAAAGACACACACCCCCTCACACTTTTTTGATACCTTTTTAAAAAAAGATAAAAAGCAACATGCTAATTTTGAATCAAGGTACACCAAAGTTATCATAAAAACAGTGAACAGTCTGTACAGAGACGTGCAGTGCTTTAACAGCACTGCTCTTTAAATACAACTCCAAGGGGGTAGGTGGGGGCAGGGTGGATGGTAGGTAGGGGTGTTCTAAATATACAAAAGGCATTATAAAAAGTAAAGAATCACTGATAAGTACATGTGTTGGACAAAGACAAGACTTATTGTTACATACAACAAAATCCAGGCAGAGGGTAGTTTTTTGTTTATTCCAGGGCACGGCTGTGAACTGTGTATCTCAATGTCAAATCCTTTGACGCTACCTCAATAATCTCAGCAGATCACACAGCGAATGGATAGGCAGCTTGCTACACAGCCCAGGCAGAGACGAAGACAGGTTGTGGTCTTCTTCGCCAATGGTAAAATAAACAGTAGAAACCAAGTATTTCATGAGTCCAGAGAAAAAAAATCCCCTTTTCATTTACAAGGAAAAAAAAACACAAAAATATAACTTGTCATCATTTCCCTAGAATAAATATATCTCTTAGGCTGGCAAGTACATTGTTCATTATACACAGTTCTTTTAAAGATTTTTTTTTACAGTTTTTGTTAGCTATTTTCTTTCATTTTTTGACGAAATGCTCTGTATCAAAATTAAAGAAAAAATATCAATGACTTTATATAAAAATGACAAAATAGGTTTCCTCTCCAACTGAACAGGTCAGGGAAAACTCACAGTAACCTTTCCCCTAGATCCGAACCTGTAAACACAAGGCAGTAATCAGGAAGGAATCTCATATGCATTTTGGTTATACATTGAAGGCTGATGCCAAAAGCACTATGTTCCACCACTGTCTGCCCACTGTAATCTTTGATTTACCTGTGCTTGTGTTACACAAAATAATGCGAGCAATTTTCCATTTTTAAAAACCTTTGACGGTAAAATTCATTTAAAGAACAGCAAGCCTGTGCAGTAGAAGTGAATCAAATCAATACCAGAGATCGTCATGTGGTCCAGCTTCAACGGGAGCGGAGGGTGTGGTGAGGGTGGGGGGGTGGTGGGGGCGAGGTCTCATGAACACTGCCAGAAATGGTTAAAAGTCGGCCCTTTAAAATGGCACGGCGTGCACAGAATCTTCGAACGAGGAACATACAGAGGCAAAAGTCCTTCTTGCAACCCCACACCCACCCACACAAAAGAAATCATGGTACGGCCCATCCATCAACAGTTACAAGATTCCCAGGCAGATTGCAAATGGTTATTGCTCCAACAGAACATTCCATTGTACTTCTACATCTTCACGAAAGTGCACTTAAGTGCTGTTAGTTTTGCTGAGAAGCAGTTTTTCTTGTGGCGTACAGTGCTAGTTGAGTTGTTTTAATGTTTTGTATTTTTTTCTCTTTGTGCCTCTATCCAGCATCTCTTTTAAAAAAAATATTAATAATAAAAAATAAAATAAAAGTAGCCCGGGAGCCGTTTAAGTGCACTGTGCGTCGGGAGGTCCTTTCATCACCTACATTCTACCGACAGCCCATTCTGAGACGAGTTGGATACAGAGGGGTCAGCCAACGTTAACATGACGGCAGCTGTGAGAGAGCTGGACGAAGGCGAGGAAGAAGAGGATGCCGTCGTCACTGTTGCATTTGCTGTGGATTAGGGACAACAAAAGAAATTCTTAAACATTTTTTGGAGCTAATTTTTAGTTAGAGATACAGCATGGTAAAAGGCCCTTCTAACAATCCCGTGCAGCCCAAATACACCCATGTGACCAATTAACTAGTATCCATACATCTTTGGAATGAGGAAGAAAATCCACATGACAACAGAGAACGTTTCTAACTCCTTGCAGACAGTGGTAGGAATTGAACCTGCATCGCTGACACTGTTACAACACTATGCTAAATACTACTCTGCACTCTCCCAACTCTTGGTCACAACCTATTGCAGTGGGCTTCAGTTGTGGACAGAGACTCAGTTCACTCACTGGTGGCAATCCCAATGTTTACATTCCCATTCCCTGCTTCCTCGCTCAAGGTATACATGAACAACATAATTATAAACAATTATTTGGAGACTGAGTTCAAAAGCCTTGAAGTAATTAGCTCTATAAAACCCTGGTTAGACCATACTCAGAATACGGTGTTAATTTCTGGTCATCTCATTATAGGAAAGATGTGGAAGCTTTGGAGAGGGCAGAGGGTATTTACTAGGATGCTACCTGCTTTAAAGAAATGTCTTATGACTTCGGAGAGGAGGAAGATGAAAGGTGACTTGACAGAGGTGTACAAGATGATAAGGGGTAGATTAAGTGGACAGGCAGAAACTTTTTCCCAGGAAAAAGGTGGAAATAGCTAGTATAAGAGGGCCTTATTTCAAGGTGATTGGAGAAAAGGTTGGGGGGGGGGGGGGGGGATGTCAGAGGTAAGTTCTTTACACAGAAATTGTTTGTGTGTGTGTGTGACCATGCCAGCGGGGTGGAAGAGGAAGACACATTATAGGCATTTAAGAAACTCTTAGATATGCACATGGATGATAGAAAAATGGAGGGTAATGTGGGAGGAAAGGGTTAAATTGATCTTGGAGTAAGTTAAAAGGTTGGCAAAACATCATGAGAAGGGCCTGTATTGTGCTAAATAGACTAGCTGCTGTACAACCTTCCCCTTTCATTTCTATGACTCCATTAGCAAAAGCATCACCGTTTGTACAGTATCTTAACTAAGCTAAGGTTGTCCCAAAGTGCTTTTAGGACTTGAAGATTTCTTTCCAGGGCATGTGGAACAGTACAGCACGACTGGACTTACTATCACGCTCCTTCTTTTTCATGCGCTTTCTCCTTCTGTCGATGGAGGCGACCTCTGATTTTAGGGAGAGGTAATGTCGCCTGATCTCCTGTAGCTTCTCTTGAAGAAATGCAATGCGCTCCACACCACTCATATTTTCAACATCAGCTAAGGGCAGAAATTTTAAAATAATAAACAACACATATCAGGATGGTAAGAACAAATTAGCAAATAAAATTCATGAATACAAGACACACAAAATGCTGGAGGAACTCAGGAGATTAGGCAGCATCTATGGAAATTAATAAACAGTCAATGCTTTGGGCCAAGACCCTACATCAAGACTGGAAAGGAAGGGGGAAGATACCAGAATAAGAAGGTGGGGACACAGAAATTCATTCTGGGAAGTATAATGTACCCCACCATGTTATGGGGGGCAGGGGTTGAGTTCCTAGAAAATCACCTGCATCACAATTTTCTGTAATGTGAACCTCATTTTCCCCCATGTTATAAGTGAGATGTGTTCCTACGTTTTTTCTCAAGTTATGTGTCCATTCCTGTTGAGAGAAATACACCTCATGAGAACACATCCATAGGCAAGGGAATTCTGATTGTATTATAGACAGAAAGAGAAAGGCTGTTATAATTAACTAGAACCAGATGAGCATTGAGCACATCTACAAGAAGGATTGTTACAAGAAAACAGGAACCCACCGTCCATCATCCAGGCCAACACTGCTACCACCAGGAAGGAGGGACAGGAGCCATGGGTCCCACATCGCCAGGTTCAGGACTTCAAACATCAGGCTCCTCAACAAGTGCAGATAACTTCACAACTCTGAGCTGATCCCTGAACACAACCTACAGCTCACTTTCGAGCACTTTAAAACTCACCTCTTCAGAATTTATCTGTTTTTTATTTTTGTATTTGCACAGTTTGTCTTCTTAGGTAAAACACTAACAATGCAAAATAATGTGTAAATGCTACTGCAAAAGTGCAGTGCAGGTAAATGATAAAGTGCAGGATTATAAAACAAGAATGAAAGAAATTTCACTCTAAAGTTTTGGTAGATGGGGAGATGATTAAAATTGGGAATTAAGGTGGGTGGTTAAGATGGATAGATAAGACACTAGCTAAATATAAATTCCCTGCGTAAGAAAGCTTAGTAGTCGCAGAGATCAGCATCACATTGTGAGTTGAGGTTGCCTCAAGCAGATACAAGACTGTAAGAATTAAATTCAGTGGCCACTGTATTAGATACACCTGCTTGTTTATGCAAATATCTGATCAGCCAATCATCTGGCAGGAACACAATGTATAAAAGCATATAGACATGGTCAAGAGGATCAGTTTTGCTCAGACCTAACATCCGAATGGGGAAGAAACATAATCTAAGTGACTTTGACTGTGGAATGATTGTTGGTGCCAGACGGGGTGGATTGGGTATCTACTGATCTCCTGGGATTTTCATGCACAACAGTCACTACAGCTTACAGAGAATGGTGTGAGAAACAGAAAACATTCCTTGAGCAGCAGTTCTGTGAGCAAAACGCCTTGTTAATGAGGAAGGTCATCAGAGAATGGCTAGAATAGTCCAGGCTGACAGGAAGGTGACAGTAACTGAAATAACAACAAATTAGAACAGTAGTTTGCAGAAGAGCCTCTCTGAACTAACGAAATGTCAAACCTTGAAGTGGTGGGACTACAGCAGACCATACCTTGATCTCCTGTACCTAATGTGGCTACTGATTGTATACGTGAAGTGCATTACAGTGGTATATCTGCCTGTTTCTCTGAAACAGATAATTTCATGACATCAAAAGTGGAGAGGTTAACAAAAGGGAAATGAGTTCAAATTGTAAATCTACATAAAAGCATTTAGTTGTAAAATTATGGATTTCATAAACTGGTTAACACTGTAAAATATTGTGTGAAACCCACTGTAGGTAGAGGTAGAAGGATACATAGAGAAAGAGTAAAAGAATGAATAAATGGGAGGGAGTGTGGGTGGGAGGAAAGGGACTTATTTTGTTGTGTTCCATGTTGTTCTGCCAAGCATTGTGGGCAGGCTATGGTGGTGTCAGAATGTGTGTGTATCGCTCATGGGCTGCCCCCAGTACATCATCAGTTTTATCTTAGTTAGAAATTGAGTGTGGTACAGGCTCTGCTGATCCACCCAGAAACACACCTATTTAACACAGGACAATTTACAGAGACCAATTAACCTATCAACCAATACATCTTTGGACAGAGGGAGGAAACTGGAGAACCCAGAGGAAACCTACATGGTCATGGGGAGAACGTACAAACTCCTTTCAGATGATGCTGGAATTCAATACCGAACTCCAGAATGCCCCATGCTGTTATAGTGTCACACTAACCACTACCGTGGCACACAGTTGTGTTGGTTGTTAATGCAAATGACACATTTCACTGCACGTTTCAATGTACATGTGACAAATAAATCAGATTCTGATAACTTAGAACTTATTTCTGTGAGAAACGTCAGGAATATTTCATACATAGCACTGCAGATTTGTAAAGAAATAATTACTAAGTTGTATAGGTCAATGTCATAAGGAGGATTCTGTTTTCTATTAATGTTCTTACCATTGCAGCTATTGTGCAGTTTCTACAGGGGATGGGTGTTGTCCCTGGGTGCACTACTGTCAGCCACAGGCCTCCAGTCTTTAATGGCTCTGGGCCAGTACTCACTGGAGTTTAGAAGGCTGAGGAGGGGGGAATTTCATTGAAACCCATCAAATATTGAAAAGTCTAGATAGAGTGAATGTTTCCTATAGTGGCAGAGTCCAGGACCAGAGGGGACAGCCTCAAATTACAATGACATATTTTTATAGAAGGAATTTCTTTAGCCAGCAAGTGGTGAATCTGTGGAAGTCATTGCGACAGATGGCCGTAGAGACAAATCATTGGGTACATTTAAAGCAGAGGTTAATAGATTTTTGATCAGTAAAGGTGTCAAAGTTCACAGGGAGAAGGTCAGGAAAATGGGTTTGAGGGGAACAATAAATCAGCTATGATGGAATGGCAGAGCAGACTAGATAGGCCAAATGGCCTATCCTTTCCTATGTCTTATGGTCATTAGAGATCTATCTAACCATTCTCAGGAGGGAGGGAAGGTGTTGAAATGAGGTGTAGAATTATTTTTCTTGTAATTTAACTTTCCAATACTTGCTTATATTTTAATATAATCACCTATAGACATGTAATTGTTCAGTGAATGTTGCAGAAATTACTGTATCTCTTTAGAAACTTGTTAGTTTCCAGTAGCAGGTATCGCACTACTTAAATCTGGCTATTTTATAGATTAATTGTTATCACTGAAAATGTTATCTCCACTGTATCTGAGAGGATCACAAATGATTTGCCTTTGTCTTTTTCTTTGCACTCTCAGCTCTCACTTTGTTCATTCTTCATACTTTAATAATACAGCTGTAAGAAAAAATTTTGTGCCTCATTCTTGACTTCCAAAGATTGCAAAATTATTGGGATCCAACAAATGGTTAAAAGCTCCATTTTCCTCATCTAAGACCTGCACCGAGTCTTTCTACCTTAGCATGGAAGAAAAATTGACTGAAGTTACTTCACAGCCAAAAAGAGACAAACTCACCCATTTGGATACTCCATTTGTAAGATCTTGAGCTCCTGCTGTCCTGTTCCTGTGCACTATTCTTCTCCCCATTCAGAGTAGGTTTCCCAGGGCTCAGTACTTTGGTGGTAGATGTGCTAGCTGGCAGAGGATTGATTCCTGGTGCTACCACTGAAGAACTCTTCTTCACCTGTACAGATTTGGCAGTATTTTCACCCGCAGACATCTCTTCACTATCGCTACTGTTTGCTGTGAATATTAAGAAGAGAATACATTTACTTACTTTTGTGGCCCTGGGATCTCCCCAATCAATGAAATACTATTTCTGGAGCAAAATAAATCTTATATTAAAGAAAATGTATGTAATGTGGTCACAGTAAAGTCCTTTAAAGTGACTAGATAGATCACCAGATGATCTTTTTCTAAACTGAACTTAAAATAAACACTTGGCAGGTCTCACGGCCAGTCTACTTGCACTTACTTGAATTGGCATTCTTCATAAACATCTGAGGATGCAATTTGGGTCTTACTTACAAGTGATTGTAAAAGAAGTTCTTTTAAGAGTGGAAAGTTTCCTCTGTATTCCTCTCCGAATATCTTTCTGGATCATTCTATCTATTTATGAAGCATTTTTCACTAACCAATCAATCACCTATCTATCTATTTAGACGTAAAGCTGAGTAAAAGGCTCCTCCAGCCCAACAAGCCTGTGCAAAATGTCACAAAACATTAGAGGTAAACATAGCTAGATCAGGGTAATTGGATTTGTCTGTTTAATTATTATTTTCTTCGCAGCTTAACAGTTAATTGCTTGCTTGTATTTTTATAACTACTTATATATGCGTAACTGTTAGTATATTTCCTAGTGGCCACAGTATGTATATACAGTTTTTCAGTATATCCACTAATGGTTAGATCTGTACAATTCTGGTAAGTTCTAGAGGCTTCTTTTATGCTACATTACTTGAATTAGGGCTACCTGACTGGCTGACAATTGAATTTGAATAGAATATTTCTTATCTATGGAGTATGAAGAGCTGAGTACAAGTCACTCTCACTCCTGCTACTAGCCTCTGCTCCTATTACTGTCCATTTTTCTATTTTCTTTGTTCTATTAATGCTTAATAAAACAGTTTTGAAGCAACAAGTTTTCTGCCTCCTTTCTGACTTCCAAACGAAGCTTGGATTAAAAACATCAGAATCCAGCAGGGTGCAAGTTGCAAGAAAAAAAAACTGCCCCCCACCCGCCATCATAGTTTGTTAACTGATAGCACATGGTTCAGAATGTTTCCTTGTTTATCTTATACAGATTGACTAGAGGTGAAAGGGGATGGCCACGAATCTGGACAGGATCAGTTGGTCATAGTTATTGACGGAGCTGGACTGAAACTGCTCCTTAGTCCACTTGACTCATGCCTACAGTATTCCCATTCAGATAGTACACCACAATAGCTCAAATCTCAAATTAGCTCAATAGCTCATCTTTGTTCTAAATGGACATCCCTCCATTCTAAAGCTGTGCCCTCTAGTCCTAGACTCCCCCACGATAGAAAACATCCTCTCCATGTGTACTCTATCTGGACCTTTCAATATTCTATAGGTTTCAATGAGATACCCCCATTCTTCTAAACTCCAGTGAGTATAGTCTCAGAACCATTAAACGCTCCTCATACGTTAATCCTTTCATTCCCAGAATCATTCTTGTTAATCAGGTAGAAGGTGCAGGCACCTCAGGACTCACACCACCATGTTCAAGAACAGATACTACCCCTCAACCATCAGGTTCTTGAACAAAAGGGGATAGCATTTAAGGACTCTGTTACATTGTTATTTCATGCTCATTATTTATTGCTATTTACTTATATCTGCATTTACAGTTTGTTTACAGTTTATGGTTCCTGATGTTTACAGTTTATAGTTACTGTTCTATAGATAGATTTGCTAAGAGTGCCCACAGAAAAAGAATGTCAGGGTTGTATGAGGTGACATGTTGTGTACCTTGATAATAAATTTTACCTTGAACCCCATCCTTAATGATGGACTCCAACATCTTCCTAACCACTGAAATCAGGCTAACTAGACTATAATCTTTCTTCTGCCTCCTTCTCTTCTTAAACAGTAGAGAGACATTTGCAATTTTCCAGTCCTCCAGAACTATTGCAGAATCTAGCAATTCTTGGAAGATCATTACTAATGTCTCCACAATCTTTTCAGCCACCTCTTTCAGAAGCCTGAGGTGTACACCATCTGGTCCAGGTGATGTCTACCTTCAGACCTTTCAGCTTCCTGAACATCTTCTCCTTAGTAATAGCAACTCCACTCACTTCTGACCCCTGACACTCTTAAAATTCTGGCATATTGCTGTTGTCTTGCACAGTGAAGCTAATAACAGCTAATGAAGGGTCTCAGCTTTAAATGTTGACTGTTTATTTCCCTCCATACATTTTCAGCCACATTTCTTTCCTCAGACAACATACCTCCATGAATATTCCACCAGAAACATCCCTTTCCCACCCACCCTGCAGCTTAACATATTTCTACTGTCCTAGTTCTGAGGAAGGAACTCTGACCTGAGACGTTAGCTTTGTTTCTGTTCTCACTGATGTTGCCTGACCTATTGATTTCTGGTTCAAGAAGGCAAAATCATTATGGACCTTTAGCAGAGGAGGTACAGGAGTTTGAAATCACACTCGATGTTTTAGGAGCAGCTTCTTTCTCCCCCCCCCAAATCACATTTCTGAATGGTCTAACAATACTACCTATAATTACCCCCCGCACTATTTATTTATTGCAACTTAGTGATTTTTATGTATTACACTGTCCTGCTGCACAAAACAGTAAGTTCCACATGTCAGTGACAATAAACCTGCTTCTGATTCTATTTCACTTTTCCATTAACTGCAGGATTAAAAAATATGATTAACACCAATGAGATGTTGAACCCTTTTAAATAATAATCCACAAATGAACTGTGTCCACTTCTGAATGCTGCAGAAAAGGTGTCAATGTGCTCGAAAGAGTGCAGTAGTGATATATTAGAATGATTTCAGGACGAGAAATTACAATCACAAGGTTGGACTGAAAATAGGGCTGTTCTTGGAATGAGGAATGTGGAAAGACTTAATAAAATTATTCAAGATCATGAGGAGTTTAGAAAAAAGCTACTTCCCTTCAAGGGGTGACAAATCTGAAGTGATGGGCAAGAGATACTGTAGGGAACCTGAAAAACAGTATTTTAAATGCAGAAACTAGTTATGTTGAAGTTGTATAAGACTCTGGTAATGATACGTTATGTTGCTATCTGGGAATACAAATCCTTAACTCCTTGAAAGTGGTGTCATGGGTAGAGAGGGCCGTATCGAGAGCTTTTGGCACATTGACTTTCGTAAATCAGAGTACTGAGTACAGGAGTTAGGATGTTACATTACAGTTGTATAAGACATTGGTGAGGCCAAACGGAGTATTATGTGCAGTTCTGGTCACCTATCTACAAGAAAGTTGTAAATAAGACTGGAAGAGTACAGAGAAAATTTGCAAGGATGTTACTAGGACTTGAGGACCCCAGTTATAGGGAGAAGTGGAATAGGTTTGGACTTTATTCCCTGGAGTGCACAGGAATGAGGGGAGATTTGATAGAGGTAAACAAAACATAAGGGATACTGATAGGGCAAATACAAGCATGCTTTTCCCACAGAGGCTGGATGGGACTACAACTAGAAGGTTAAAGGAGAAAGATGGGATATTTAAGAGGAACCAGTGGGAAACTTCTTCACTCAGAGGGTGGTGAGAGTGTGGAATGGGCTGTCAGCAGGAGTAGTAAATGTGAATCCAATTGCAACATTGGATAAATACATAGATGGGAGGGATGTGAAGCGGGTCGGGAATTAGGCAGAATAACAGGTCAGCACGGACTGGATGGCTTAAAGGGCACTGTTGTCAGACTATGACTATGAATTGCAACTTGCTGCCTGAAAGGGTCAACCAAAACTTTCAAAATAAAATGGAATGTTCCTTGAGGGAAAATAATTTGGTGGGCAATGGCAAGGGGACAAAGGAATTGCTATACAGTGCTATATCGAGTCAATATGCCAAACAGCTTCCTTCAATGACATTCTATGATTGAGGTTAAACAAATTGTGAAACTGCAAGCTCTTAAGGAAAAAAAAGCATGAGAATGGAGTTAATTGATCAGATTTTTCAAAGAGCTAGCATGGCTTCTGTGGGGAAAATTACCACCGTGTATGGTCCTATTAAATGGAGCACAAAGCTAGATTTGGAAATAGATGAAAAGATTCACACTGCATCCTAATCTCTTGCCATTAAGCTTAAAAGCACAAGTAGCAAAAAGATAAGATTCCCTTTCCTTAGAAACTGCCTGACATGCTGCGTTCCTACAGCATTTTGTACACTTCTGTAGCAATAACATGGGCAGAGTCAGAAACAAGTTTACTGAAAGAAATTAAGGAAAGAATGCATTATTCTAGCAGATCTTCCTTCCTTTTGTTTTCCAGCCTACACTGCAGATAAGGTGAAAACAGGAACAATGTGTTTATACAGCAACTTTCAAGGAGGAATATGTTCTGGTAAACTTCACAGAAACACAGACAAAAGCTGGCAGCCAGCTACCAAAGAAATTATTTTTAATATTCATTCATAAAACATGCAAATTTGTGGTATGGCTTGCATTTCTTTGCATCCTAAAAGAGAAGTGTGTTTGGCAAACCTACAGGAGATATTTTTTGAGGAAGTAACAAGAGAAATAAAAGAGAAAAATCAGTAGGCATGGTATATTTGTATTTTCAGAAATCTGTTGAAAGCCCCAAATAAAAGATTCAGTAAGATTTTTTAAAAGTTGGGTGTTACATATTGGCATAGATTGAAATTTGCTTGACAGATAGAGCAGAATTGGAAATAGACAGGTTTTAATCAGAACATCCAGCACAGTACTGCCCCTCAACACACAAAGTTGTGATGGCCTTTTTACCCACTCCAAGATCAATCTCTGCTTGTCTCTTGTGTAGCCCAACATTTTTCTTTCATCCATCTGAATTTCAAATGTATCTGCCTCTACCACCACCCCTGGCGGTGTATTCCACACACACATCACCCTTTATCTCTGACATCCTTCATACTTTCATCCAACAACTTTAAAACTAAGTCCTCTAGTATTTGCCATTTCCTCCCCGGGAAAATCTCTCAGGCTGTCTCACTCTTACTATGCCTCTTACCATCTTATACAGCCCTGTTAAGTCACATCACATCCTCCTTTGCTCTAAAGAGAAAAGACCCAGTTCACTCAACCTGTCTTCAGAAGACATGTTCTCTAATCCAGGCAACATTCTGGTAAATCACCTCTGCACTCTCTAAAGTTTTCATTTCCTTCTAATAATGAGATAACTAGAACTGAACACAATATTTCAAGTGTAGATATAGAACAGTATATTTCCTTAAGAAGAATTCTGCCAACACAGAAAATCTGAAATAAGATGGAGAATTGTGGAGAAAGGAACAGAATTAACATGCCAGGCTGATGAAGTGTCTTGAAATTCATCAACTGAAAACATTAACTCAATTTCTGTTCTCACAGATGCTCGCTGAATTGCTGAATACTTCTAGTATTGATAGAGTGGATGAGGGGAAGATGTTTCCTATAGTGGGGGAGGGCACACAGCCTCAGAATAGAAGGAGATCTCTTTAGAACAGAGATGAGAAATATCTCATTAGCCAGAGGGTGATGCATTTGTGGAATTCATCACCACAGCCAGCTGTGGAGGCCAAGTCATTCGATATATTTAAAGTGGAAGTTGATAGCTTCTTGATTAGTAAGGGTGTCCAAGGTTACAGGGAGAAAGCAGGACAATGGGTTTGAAAGAGAGAATACATCAGCCATGATGGAACACCGGAGCAGACTTGATTGGGTCAAAAGATTCAATTCTGCTCCTGTGTCTTATGGTCTTACTTGCTGTGTTTTTCAGTAGATTTTCTCTTTGACCAAGAATGCTCATAGGCAAACGAAAAAGGCATAACATTATCACAAAAATCTACACAATCGATACAATATTTAACAAACATAAGCAAGCAGTATCACATTTCCTCACCAGCTCGATTTTTCTTTTTGTTGTTGATCCCTGATCGTTTGTGGCTGCGTTTTTGCTTCTTGGCTGAACTTCCTCCCTGAGCATCTTTTGGCCTTTTGTGACCAGAAGCAACTGGATTGAAACGAAGACAAGGGAAAATTTTATTTCATACTAGCATTCAAAAATCAAACAAGGGTGAGCAAACTGACTCTGATTCTTAGTGTCCAAAATAAATCCCAGACGTTTTAATCTTCTCGACCTATCAATGTGGTCAAAAAGGATTGGCAAATATAATAATCATAAACGCAAGCGATTCTGTAGATGCTGGAAATCCAGAACAACGCACACAAAATGCTGGAGGAATTCAGCAGGTCAAGCAGTATCTATGGAAAGGAATAAATAATCACTTTCTAGCTTGTACTCCTTCCCTTCCTCCACCTTCTTAGTCTGGCTTTCCCCTCTTCCTTTCCTGTACTGATGAAGTGTCAATTAGTTATTCCTCTCCAATAGATGCTGCCTTACCTGCCAAGTTCCTCCAGCATTGTGTGTGTTACTTTGGCAAATGAAATAGTTTACAATGAAAAGACAGCCTGCTGTGCTCTGATCTAATCATGTTATACTAATGGACCATCTGTTTTCATATGTCTTACACAAGCATGCTACAGTCAAACATCAGAAGGCTTGACGTTTTTCAGGAACATGACAGATTGGATTAGAATGAGGCTAGCTGTATCAGAGGTTGCACACAAGGGGGCATAAACAACACATTGAGCTCATCTGCTCTGCGTCAGTGTTTTTTTGCTGAAAGTAAGCTTCCTCCCAGCTTCGACAGGTTCCCTCTCCATTTATACCCCCAGTCTTCGCAAGGGTACTCTTTGCACAAGGGGTACATTTGGCAAGATCCAGCAAGGAACCACGAAACATCTATGAGATTATCCAGAAAGCTGGAAGCAAGGATAATAGCTTGTGAAAGGAAAAAAAAACACCTTGGAATCGCAGTAGATATTCTGAATGACTAGAGAGACAAAGTTGCTGCGTGGATTCAATAATTTCTCATTGTAAACAGCTGAAGTTGAGAATTTTAAGAGCCTTTATATAATTCAAGAAAAGGGGAACTGGGAAAGTGTAGACTGCTATGAATTGGAAGGAGCACAGGAATAATTGAACAACAGATAGATGCAAGCAAGACAAAACAGATGGACAATGCATGTAGGATTTTTTTTTGTCTTTTTCTTTTTGTATTTCCATAACTTGTCTTTTGCACATTGATTGGTTGTCTGTCTTTGTTTATGTGCAGTTTTTCATTGATTCTATTGTGTTTCTTTGTATTTATTGTGAATGGCCAAAAGAAAATGAATCTCAGGGTAGGATATGGTGACATATATTACTTTGATAATAAATTTACTTTGAACTTTGAAAAAGAATTTTTTTCAAGGAAAAGGCAGGTAATGAGTAAACTGCATTTAAGTTCTCATTTTAAGATATCAAACTTTCACCTCTGTCTGCTTTTTCCCAAACTGAGGCAACCCAAGCTTGCTGCTTTGATCCACAAATCAACAGTGATACAGAACTTGCTTTTATATAGCTTTTATATCCTCAGGATGTCCCAAAGTGCCTTGCAACCAATGGATTACTTCTGAAAGGTTGTCACTGTTGTAATGTGGGGAACACAGCAAGATTTCACACACTACAAACAAAATGAATGTTCAGATAATTTGCTTCAGTGATTGTGATTGAGGCTTGAATACTGGGGTAGATTCTCCCCTGCTCTTTTCACAGGGCCAAGGTTCTCTGTAATTACCAGAGAGATAATGTGACATCTCAGACAAAAGATAGTCCTTCTGACAGTGCAGCATTCCCTCAGCAATGGCATTTGGCAGTACTACACTGGGACATCCTGAGGCCATGAGAGGTGCTACTAAAGTGAAAGTTTTTCCTGGTATCTCTATTCTAATGTCGACTCCACATTTACCAAAATTAAAACACAGTTCCTGTTGCAATGGATCTAATAACAGTAACAACTACTCAAAACAGCAAAACTACGAGGTGAGAGATATCAAAGATCAACTTTATTCGCCATTTACATTTATTTGTAGTAGGAATTTGACGTGGAGTGTGGGTCAGGGTGTGACAAGCAACAAAAAACATTCAACAATTATAAAGAATGAAGAATTATATGGAATATAAAGTTGGAGGTTAAAGTACAGATATAGAATAAAATGGGATTAAATATATAGATACTGGCATGTATTTACAGTGTAAACTGCATTATAATAAGTGGTTTAAAGTGTCTACAGGGCAGTACAGTGACAGGGGTCATAGATAGAGGGCAGTGAGGAAAGCTAACAAGAATGGTTTATCAGATTAACTGCGACCATAGACTGCTGAAAGCAAGCTTGCTGAACGGCAATTAAACATCTGTTTTGAGTACAAGTCCATTGACACCTTATTGAGGATTTTAAGGTGGCATTACTTTCACTGCTGGTTCTATACAGAGTCCTTGTGCTATTATACAGTTCTACAGACTGCTGGTAGAATGGAAATAAATTCAAAGTAAGTACGTACTTCAATGTATACTAAGTCTTCACAGTCAATGGTTTAAATTTGCACTAAATAATTTGGCAAAAATACTGCAGTCACTGGAAATCTGAAATAGGACCGAAACTGGGAAACATTCAGTCAATCTGGGAGCACCCAGGGAAAGAGAAACAGAATTAACATTTCTGGTTAATGATCCTAATTCTGCTTCCTTCTCCACAGATGCTGTCTGATCTCAAAGTAAATATTTATTATAATTTTAGCAATTTATCCTATTAAAACAATTAATAATAATTTTATTATTGATTTGCCATTTCTAGTCTAAAACCCACTGAACTGCCATCAACATATAAATCTCTACACGAACAGGCTCTATAGTCAAAGTAACTTTATAATCAAAGTAAATATATGTTACCACACACTACCTTGAGATTCATTTCCTTGCAAGCACTTCCAGGGGAATTAAAAATTACAATAGAATTCATGAAAAGCAGACTGACAAATAACCAAGGTAAAAAAGACAAATTGTGCAAATAAAATAAAAAAAATACAGAGAACATGAGTTATAAAGTCCTTGAAAGTGACTGTGTAGATTGCTGAATCAGTTCCCATTGGTGGTGATTGAAGTTGTCCACACCAGTTCAGGAGCCTAACGGTTGCAGGGTAATAACTGTTCCTGGCCTCGGTGGTGTGGGACTTAAAGCTCTTGTACTTCCTTCCCAACTGTAGCAGTGAGAGGAAAGAATGGCCTGTATGATGGGGGTCCTTGATGATGGATGATACTTCCTTATGTCGGTTCTCCATGCAAATGTGCTCAATTATCAGTGACGGACTGGGCTGTAATGGAAGCAGGTCAAGCTGTGGTCTGCGAGGAATGTCTTTAAGGCATGGCAGGACAGGGAACCGGTGATTCTGTTGGATGGTATCCTGAGAACAACTTTCAAAGAAGCCCAAGAACCTTGCTTGGTTGGTGGTCAGATGGGTTATCTCCAGGATCATTCACGCACAGCCACAGTCTCAATCCCACAGCACACTGACACTGAAGCAGATTTTCTAGAATACAACATTTGTCACCACGGACAGAAAAGGGATGCAGTCGTCTTTGTTGAGGTCCATCTGGGGTAGCTAAGTAAGCCAGTACTCTATGTGGCAGAGCAGCATAGCGGTTAGTGCGATCACATTCCAGTACCTACACTCATCCATCAGGGTTCAATTCCTGCTGTCTATAAGGAGCTTACTATGACTATGTGGGTTTCCTCTAGGTGCTCAGGTTTCATCCCACATTCCAAAGACGTATGGATTATGGTTAGTGAGTTGTGGGCATGCCACGTTGGCACTGGAAGCACGGTGACGCTTGCAGGCTGCTCCCAGACACAAACTGGCACATTTCACTATTTGTGAGACAAATTAAACTTTTCAGAATCTTAGCTGGGTTGAGAGAACAAGTGGAATGACACATCTTGTACTGTGAATGGAGGGATATCATGGTCATTCACAGTTCAAAGTAAACTTATTATCGAAATATGTATATCAGCATACACTAACCTGAAAGTCATTTTCATGCAGTAGAACAAAGAAATACAAGAGAATCAATGAAAAATTACACACAGAGACTGATAAATAACCAATGTGTAAAAGGCAACTTGTGCAAATACAAAAAAAAACAAATACCGGTAATCGTAGTAGTAATAATAATAATCTAAGTAAGTAATTAATGCTGAGAGCATGAGTTGTCGAGTCCTTGAAAGTGAGTTCAAGGGCTGTGGAATCAGTTCAGTGTTGAGCAGAGTGAAATTATCCAAACATTATACATCTGTAAATGTTATGAAAACTGTACAATTTTGAAAAAACTTCACCACCCAAATACACCAGATTCCACAACAAATTAAAGCCTAGAATTCCATCTGTACCATACAAGATGACATCATAACCATGGCATAGAATTGCTCCTAATAGGCTGAACATTTACTATTTCTTCCAACCACTGTTTCATGCTTTCTTTTCACAAGCATAGGTTAAAAAAAAAGATCAACTGGACTGCATGAAGATCTGCAGTCCCTTCCATTGTACCGGGCCAACTTTTCTCCCTGTTCCATCAGACATGGGTCAACAAAACTCACAATCAAGACCGCATGTCTGATCTGTAGATCTGCATAACAGAGTACATTTGATGAAGAATTCATTACAAGATGCTGTTGGGTGTCCTTGAGAAAGCAACATAGTGTTCTGTAAATGCAACCTCTTGCTTTCAAATGGCAGGTCAAAACTGCAGCAAATTTGCTACTAAATTATGCAAAGTGACATGTTCAATATCTGACTTTCCAGTCTTTTCATCCATAGAACAGTACAGGCCCTTCATCCCACAATGTTGTGCTAATCTTTTAACCCTACTCCAAGATCAATCTAACCCTTCACTCACAGAGCCCTCCACTCTTCTTTCATCCACATTCAGGGACAGACAGGAAAGGTGGCAAAATGTTTTCAACTGTGGGTGAGTGACAAACAAGGGGACATAGTTACAAGGTTAGGTAGGAGAAGGGCTGGGGGAGGTGGTCATTTAAAACTGAGGTTGCAGCCCTGCCAGGTAGAGAGGGTCTAATGCACAGGATGGCAAGAAGCTGCAGAGGGTTGTAGACACAGCCAGCTCCATCTCAGGCATAACCCTCTCGATCACTGAGTACGCCTTCAGAGGAAGTGCCTCGGAAAGGTGACATCCATCACTAAGGACTTTTACTAATAAAGTTATGGACAAAAGATTACTTGTCTAAACGAACCTGTCATGCATGCGGACTCTTACCACTAGAAGCACTTGAGTAAACTACATGTCTACAACTGACAGTCAGGACTAGTCCGAGGGGCTGTTGGATTAAACTGTTTAATTGTAATTTTTTTTGCAGTTCACAAGTTATTCCTAATAGTGTTTTTATAACTACTTAAAACATAAAACTGATTAGCATGTTTCCTCATGGTCACAGTACGTACGTTTGTATATGCAGTTGCTCAGTGTGTCCCCTAGTGGTGACAGTTCTTTGTATCATTCTGGAAAGTTCTAGAAGCTTCTCTGGTGCTGCATTATTTGAATTGAGGCTATCTGATTGGTTGCCTCTTATCTGTGAATTTGAATGGAATGTTTCTTATCTCTGGAGTACAAAAGAGCTAATCACATGATGCCAGCTTCACTTTCCCATCACTCACTAGCCTCTGTTTCTGCTCCTGTTACTGGCCATTCTCAGTTTTCTTGGTTCTATTAGTGAAGCAATAAGTTTAGTGCCTTTTTCCTGACTTCTTGAAGAACATCAAAATCCAAGACAAAAATAGGATAGCATGGATATGATGGGTCCAAGGGCCAGTTTCTTTTCTGTACAATTCAATGACTCTTTGTTACAAGCTGGTGAAATATAAGGCTCTGTGTTACTTGTCCAGCCTGTGCACGTTTGGCCCAGGCGCGATGCTGTGTTTGGCTCACTTCACACTTTGACAATATAGTGACAACTAACCAAGCATCACATCCTACCCAACCATCATGATAGGACGACAGCTGGAGGAGCAGGTAGTGTTGAGGAAGTAGGGAGTCTACAGAAGGACCTGGACAGGTCAGGTGAAAGGGGAAAAAGTGGAAGATGGCATACTGTACAGGGAAATGTATGGTCATGCACTTTGGTAGCAAGACTATAACTGTATACTACTTTGAAAAGGAAATAAAAAAATCAGAAACCAAAGGTGCAAAAAGACTTGCGAGTCCTGGTACAGGATTCTGTGAAGGTTAACTTGCAGGTAGTAAGGAAGGCAAATTCAATGTTAACATTAATTTTGAGAGGACTAGAATATAAACACAAAAATATAATTCTGAGGTTCTACAAGGCAATAGTTGAGTATTGTGAGCATTTTTGAGACCCATATGTTAGGAAAGATGCTGGACAGAGTCCATAATTAGCTTACAAGAATGATTTCAATGTTGAAAGGGTTGATACATGAGTAATGTTTGATGGCTCTGGAACCGTACTCATTGTAGTTGAGAAGGATGGGAGAACGGGGAACTTATTGAAAAGTACTGGGAACTGAAAGGCCTGGTTAAGGTGGACATGGAGAGGACAATTCAAGTGGTGGGAGAGTCTAGGACCAGATGGTACAGCCTCAGAATAAAAGAATGTTCCTTTAGAACAGAGATGAATAGGACTTTCTTGAGAGTGGTGAATACTTAGAATTCATTGCTACAGACAGCTGTGGAGGTATTTAAAACTGAGGGTGACAGATTTTAGATTTGTAAGGGTGTTAGAAGTCATGAGGAGAAGGCAGGAGAATGGAGTTGAGGGGGAAAAATAAATGAGCTATGAATAAATGACAGAGCAGCCTTTATTTTCTGAATGTCCTAATTCTGTTCTTATCTTGTCAATCAGCATTGAATTTACACTGATATTCCAGGGGGATAAAAACCAGGATGATAGAGCTGAGGATGACCCAGCAGGTTTACAAGTAGACGATGGGTGCAACATGTATGTACGGAAGGACAAGCCAATGATTGGGTACAAATGCAGACAGGACGAAGAGTTAAATTGTACCACAGAGGCAAAACTCAGAAGGGCAAAGACTGAAGGTACTGTATTTAAATGCATGTAGCATTTGGAACAAGGTGGGACGAACTCATGGAGCAATTAGAGATTAGTCAGTTTGACATTGTGGGCATAACTGAGTCGTAGCTGAAAGAAGGCCATAGTTGAGAGCTTAACATCAGAGAATATACTTTGTATTGAAAGAACAGGCAGGAAGGCATGGGTAGTGCTGTGGCTCTGTTGGTAAGAGATGGAATTGCATCTTTTGAAAGAGGTGACATGGGGTCAGAGAATGTTGAATCTTTGTGGGAGGAGTTAAGAAACTGCAAGGGTAAAAAACCATTATGGGAATCATATATAGGCCTCCAAATAGTAGCCAAGGTGTTGGGGTTGAGATTGCAAAGGGAGCTGGAAAAGGCATGTAATAAGGGTAATGTCACAACTGTGATGGGGGACTTCAATGTGCAAGGGGATTGGGAAAATCAGGTTGGTGTCAGATTGCAAGAGAGGGAATTTGTTGAATGCCTTTGAGATGGCTTTTTAGAGCAGCTTCTGCTTGAGCCTATTCAGGGAAAGACTATCATAGATTGGGTATTGTGTAATAACCCGGATCTTATGAGTGATCTTACTGTAAAGGAACCCTTAGGAAACAGTGATCATAATATGACTGAATTCATATTGCAATTTGAGAAGAAGAATATAACTCACATGTATCAGTATCGCAATGGAATAAAGGAAATTACAGAGGCATGAGAGAGGTGCTTGCCTAGGTAGACCGGATCCGGGAGGATACTAATGGGGATACTAATGGGCAGAGCAGAGATGGCTGAAGTTTCTGGAATAGTTCACAAGGTGCAGGATAGATATGTCCCACAGAGAAAGAAGTTCTCAAATGGAAGGGATAGCCAACCGTGGCTGACAAAGGAAGTTAAGGACTGCATAAAAACCAAGGAAAGGGCACATAAGGTAGCAAAGGTGAGTGGGAAGTTGGATGATTGGAAAGCTTGTAAAATCCAACAAAAGGCAACTAAAAAGCCATAACAAGGGAAAAGATGAAACATGAGGGCAAACTAGCCAATAATATAAAGCAGGATACCAACATTTTTTCAGTTATATAAAGAGTAAAAGGGAGGTGAGAGTTGATATTGGACTATTGGAAGGTGATGCTGGTGAGGTAGTAATGGGGGACAAAGAAAGGGCAGATGAACCTAATGGGTACTTTGCATCTGTCTTCCATAGAGAGGAAGGAGTGAGTCCCATTGCTATTACAAAGGAAAAAACTGCTAGGCAAACTGAAAGGTTTTAAGGTGGATAAGTCACCTGGGCCACATGGATTACGCTCATCGAGGTTGCTGAAGAGATAACTGATGCAATGGGCATCATCTTTCAAGTATCACTTGATTCTGGCATGGTCCCAGAGGACTGGAACCTCAGTGGTTGGGAAAGAGTTGGAGTCTTCTATTAAGAATGAGGTTTTGAGGTCCTTGGAGACTAATGACAAAATAGTTAAAGTCAGCATGGTTTCTAAAAGGGAAATCTTGCCTGACAAATCTGTTAAGAGTTCTTTGAGGAAGTAACAAGCAGGGTGGACAGAGGAAACAGTAGATGTTATTTACTTCGATTTTGATAAGGTGCCATACATGATGCTATTTAATAAGCTAAAATCTTATGGCATTACAGGAAAGATACAGGATGGAGATACGGCTAAAAGACAGGAGGCAGCGAGTGGGAATAAAAGGGGCCTTTTCTGGTTGGTTGCCAAAGACTAGTGACCAGCAACCAACCGGAAAAGACCTTTTATTCCCATTCGCTGCCTCCTGCCTGTCAGCCATTCCGCTATCCATGCTATCATCTTTCCTCTGGGGTCAGTATTGGGACCACTACTTTTCACATTGTCAATGATTAGATAATGAAATTGATGGCTTTGTGGCAAAGTTTGTGGATGATACGAAGATAGGTGGAGGGGTAGGTAATACTGAGGAAGCAATGTGATTGCAGCAGGATTTAGACAAATTGAAAGAACGGGCAAAAAAGTGGTAGATAGAATACAGTGTTGGGAAATGTATGATAATACCTTTTGGTAAAAGGACCAATACGGGGACTATTATCTAACTGGGGAGAAGGTTCAAACATCAGAGGTGTAGAGGGGCTTAGGAGTCCTTGTGCAAGACTCCCAGAAGGTTAACTTACAGGTTGAGTGTGTGGTAAAGGTGCCAAATGCAATGTTGGCATTTATTTCAAGTGAAATGGAATATAAAAGCAAGGAGATAATGCTGAGCCTTTATAAGACACCAGTCAGGCTGCACTTGGAGTACTGTCAACAGATTTGAGCCCCAAATCTCAGAAAGGATGTGTTGTCATTGGAGAGGGTCCAGAGGAGGTTCATGAGGATTATTCCGGGAATGAAGGGGTTAACATATGAGGAGCGTTTGACAGCTTTGGGCCTGGACTCACCAGAATTTAGAAGAATGCAGGGGGATCTCATTGAAACCTACTGAATGTTGAAAGGTACGGATAGGGTGGATGTGGAGAGGATGTTTCCTATGGTGGGGGGTACCCAGAACTTGAGGACAGCTTCAAAATTGAGGGGCAACCCTTTAGAACAGAGGTAAGGAGGAATTTTTTTTAGCCAAAGGGAAGTAAACCCGTGGAATGCTGGAACAGACTTTTAACATCGTAAACCAACGAGTTGTTTGTCATGTCTCCCCTTTCGCTGTGAAACAGCGACACCTCATATTAGGGAGAGAGAGAGAGCCTGTGGTATGTCGAATTACTGGGTGAATACTGGGTGAACGAGCAGTCTTTGGGGTCCAGCAAGTCCGTGTCTCTATTGATGCTTTGCTGTACGCTTGCTTGGTGGAGGACGCTGATGATTTTTTGCTGGTGGGGCGGGTGGGTTAATGCCTCGTTGCTGCTTGTGCATGGGGAAGAGAACTGGGGCTTTGGGGTTCTAACATTTAATTGTCATTCATTCTTTGGGGCCCTCCTGTTTTAGTGGATGCTTGCAAAGAAAAAGAATTTCAGGATGTATATTGTATACATTTCTCTGACATTAAATGTACCTATTGAAACCTACTGAATGCTCTGCCATAGACTGTGGTGGAAGCCAAGTCTGTGCATATATTTAAGGCGGAAGTTGATCATTTTCTGAGTGGTCAGGACATCAAAGGATATGACGAGAAGACAGGTGTGTGGGGTTGAGTGGGATCCGGGATCAACCATGATGGAACGGTGGAGCAGACTCGATGGGCTGAATAGTCCAATTCTGTTCCTACATCTTATGCTCTTACTGTCATTGGGTGAAGGCACTCTGACTCAAGATAAAAATATTCAAACATAATCTAAGAAAACCTTAGTGGATATACAAGCAGTGCAACAAGCATTCAAAGCTTCCTCAAATGCACAACCCACGCCTGCAACTTCTATGAAAAGAGGATGACAAGAGCAGCGAGCATAAGAACATGAGACATAGGTATCATGTATTTAATATTTCAGTAATATTGTACATACATTGTTTGATTAAGCATTCTTGTTTATTTAAATAGGCATTACAGGTTACGTGCAAAAGTACAGGAATGGCATGTTACCACGCCATCATGTCAATGTACAGTAAAAATGAAACTAAATCACATTCTCATCTTTTTGCTTTCAAATAGTTTTTTTTGTTTTGGAGTTACAAAACATAACAATAGGAGCAGAATTAGGCCATTCAGCCCATTGAGTCTGCTGCACCATTCCATCAGGGCTGATTTATTATCCGTCTCAACTCCATTCTCCTGCCTTCTCCACATAACCTTTGACACCCTGACTAAACCAGAACCTATTAACCTCTATTTAAATATACCCAGTGACATGACCTCCACTGCTATCTTTGGCAATGAATTCCACAAATTTACGACTCCCTGGCTAAAGAAATTCCTCCTAATCTCTGTTTTAAATGAACATCCCTCTATTCTGAGGCGGTGCCCTCTGGTTCGTGACTTCCCTACTACAGGAAACATTCTCTCCACATCCACTCTTGGCCTTTCTATAGAAGTGCAGCAAGAACAGTCCCAGAGCCATCAAACACATGTACGTTCCACCTGCAGCTTCCCCTCCAACAACACGCTATTCTGATGTGGAAATAAACACTGCCCTCCCTTCATTGCCACGAGACCAAACTTTTGGAGGCAGTAAGCTGACCCTGTCACTGAGCAGATTGCCCTGGTTGAGGGCAGCTCACTACCACCTTATCATGGAAACAGGAAAGGCAGTAAATGCTGCTTTGCCTGTATGATGGAAAATCATTTTTATGCAAGCAATAAAATTCAGTGTAATATACATAATTACCACAACTGTAAAAATTAGTGTAAACATACTCTAAAATTATTGGTTACAGACCATCACCAATATTTTGCATTTATTTACACTGTTGTCCCATTTGCCCACAATCCATTTTCATTTTCTTGCCAATTAGTGATCAGACCTAAATAATATTACCACAACCTCTGGCCAGTCAATCATCAAATCCAAATATCATCAAATCCAAATATCATCACCACAAACTCTGGCCAATCAATGATCAAATCTGAATAGTAACTGGGGCAGTGACTTATTTGGGACAACTCAAAGAACAAAAACTAATCAAGAAAATAACCAGGATTTTCAGTTTATTTGGGACACTCTCCCAACTAATTGTGGTCAGAGACTGCTGCCAAACATTTTCTAACAAACATCAGTCACATGCACGTCATATGACTGTTAGGCACTACACTGTGAACAGTTTTTAAATAGTGTTATTTGTGTGTCTGTTCAAAACACAGTGATTTTTGTCATTGATAGTTAGTGAGTAATATAAAGTAAGACAATTCCAAATGGTTTAGTTCACTGCAATTTCAAGCATTCAAGCTTGGAGATGCCAGAAATGGCTGGGAGAGAAAACAAAATAATTTCGCTACTTCAAGTTAGGAACTATGAAAAATCTGAAGGTTTCGACAAGCATCTTGAACATTACAATTAAAATGAAGATTTGGTGGATACAATCATTGAAAGCACTTTGAAGGCAGTCCACTATGTGCACTGCACTGATTTTGTTCATTTTGTCAATCAAAAGAACTGAGCAGCGTACACTGCATTAGTTCCTCTGTTGGTAACTATCGGGAACCAAGACACAGATTTATAGTACTGTAGTAGTATTGATATTGTTCTTATTTATTCTGTATTTTAGTTAAATACATAATTTGATACTCAGTTATGTGGTAGTTAGTTTCTTTTATACCTTTACTCTTACTTGGGCCAGAATGTACTGGTCTTGATGTGTCTCAACTAACCATAATCCACTGTATTACCACACACCCAGGGCACAAATTCATTTGCCTCCTGTGGTAATCCAGACAACTTTGGAACAACAAACACAAGCAATTTATAAAAGATTTTTTAAACAACAAATAAACGTAAATGCACATTCTACCACACACATATGCACGTGCACATGCTCACACCCTTGTGCACCCATGTGTACACATAAACATTCACATAAGACAAAGGAGCAGAATTAGGCCATTCCTCCCATCGAAGATGGCAGAGTCAGTAAATTAAAACTAAACCGCATGTCTCTAACTGAATTCTTTGCAACAGCAAGTTCATTTCTGAGCACTCCTTACCTTTCTCCTTATGCTCTGGTTCCGTCTGATTGCTACTGCTTGAGCTAATACTGGCGTCAAACCCCGTTGGAGAGACATTACCCTCAGACTGTCCTTCCTGCAGCTCCCCAGTCATACTATCAACCTCATTGGTGCTGTCCGTCTCACTTTTAATGCTCTGGAATTCCTCCTGGCTTGGGAGCAGCCTCTGAGGGATCACTGCATTGGGTTGTGGCCGGGACGCCTCGGTTACGGTGACAGAAGCAGGAGACTCAGGGGTGGTGGGCGGAGTATTGAGCACAGAGTTGCTGCCACTGCTCGGCAGCTCACCCTTCTTGTCCACTTTCTCAGCTGGCTTCTCTTCGCTCGGCTTGATGGGGGAGATGACCAGAGCTGCAGTTTCTGCCTCCGCATGCGGCAGCCTCTCCTCCTCCTTCGGCATCTCAGACAGTGTCTCAGGCTTTGCTTCCTCCAGGGCCACAGGTGGGGACGATGTGGTCTCAGTGTCAGAGTCAGAAAAGAGCTCCTTGAGAACTTTTTTAGGCCACTGGATCTGGATGCTTGACCACACATCTTTTCGGTCCTTTACTTTTGTGTTCTGAGCCCTTAGTTCAGAATTGTTTATAAGCTTGACTCGTTTCTCAGGCACTTCTGAGAAGCCAGAGTACAGCTGGGTCACGTGCAGTGGTTTCCTCTTTTCCTGCAGTCCATTATGCTTTCTGTTGGAGCCAGGTTTCATGTCAGTTCTTTCGTCCTCCTCTTCAGAGCTGCTGTCACTGCTTGTGCTGTGGAGGGGAGATTCCTTGCCCTTCACTCTCTCTCCCTTATGGCCGGGTGATTCTGATTTCGCCCAGTCTTCGGCACCTACCTTTCTCCGCCTGGCACGTTTCAGATGGGACTTTGTCCGCCTCTCACCCGCTTCTTTCTGCACCAGCAGCTTCGTGGACTCCTCTCCTTCCTCCTCATCGTCATCCTCCTCCACTTCCTCCTCCTCCTCAGAACATTTGCCTCTTCTTGTCCAGTCTAGAGAGTCTGATAGGTTTGCCAGTTTGGTGCCAGCTGGGGGGGTACTCTGCAGCCCAGCCACAGGATGGTTTCGCTGACACTTGGGGGCTGGCTCTTTGCTTTCTTCAATTGACGTGTCCTCTTCAGCACCTTTCCTCCAAGTGGCCTCACAATGGTCATCATCATCGCTCTCCTCAGAATTCTCCGAGCCTGTTAACAATTAAAAAAAGTCAAATACACAGACGTTAAGGGCAAGAGGCATGCCATTTCCCCTAAAAGCCACAGCACACTCTTTGGTGATATTGGTTGTCAACACAAATGACACATTTCACTTTATGTTTTGATGTATATCTGATAAGAAAATCTGAATCTGCACCTGGTGCTCGGATGACATTTCACAGTCACTCACATCAACTAATAACATATTAAAATACCAATGATATTGGTCATGTTTTCCTGGATGCAGTCACCCGACTACCTGCTAATAATCAATTAAAAAATTATGAACTTTGCAGCTTTCCAAGGAAGACGCAAAGGTGTGCATGTTCAGTACATTTAACTTGGCCCTTTCTCTAGTTTACACACTACAAGGTGTTTGTAACTACGAGCACACAGATCATAATTAACCAATTAGCAAAGGGACTAACGATATAATGAGGGAGAGCTACACATAACTTTTGCCAAATACTTATTTTCCATAGAAGTTACAAAGGAAGCAGTCTGGAACAAAGTATTACTCATTGCCTAAAGAACCTCTTGTCAAGTGATTTAAATTATAAATGACTGAAGAAATCTCTTTACCCCTTCTGTTCAAATATGTCTTCCATGCTTTTTCTACCACCAGTACATCAGTCTCTTTCCTCCCTTCATCCAGAGCATATACCAGAAACACTGCACTCACAGAACCCTCAGTCTTGTCAAGGACACCTCCCATCTGTCCCACAATCTCTTTGACCTCCTACCATAAGGCAGAAGGTACATGTTACAAAAATAAGAACTGTTAGGCTGGGTAACGTCTTCTTCCCCCGGGCAGTAAGACTTCTGAACACACTGCTACCACACAGCACACATCATTTATGACAGCACCAGTAGCAGAAAAACTGTTGTATATTTAACTATATGTTGTAAGTGCACTTTATGTCAACTTGTACATCGACAGATTTTAAAAATTATTTGTTAATATTATTGTGTTGATATTATTCTATGTGCTGTATGTGATATATGAACTGTGTATTGCACCTTGGTCCCAGAGGAACGTTATTTCATTTAGCAGTAAATACGTATACAGTTGAATGACAATAAACTTGAACTTTGTTTATCCCTTTCTTTCTCTACATCAACACCAAGCATTTCTCACAGTGCTTCACTTCTCTCCATTTTTGTCCAATCTTCCCCCCCCCCCCCACCCCACCATCTCTATTTCCTTGTGTGGCTTCATTTTGGTACAACTATTTGCCACTGGAATATTCTATCCTCTAATTCTATGTATAGATTATCACAGTGGTTGCAGACTCACACTGGGTACCAATCAATGGTCTTCAAATTCTTGGTATCGGATGCATCCAGCAGATGATTAATTATTCCTGTTTTTTTACATTCGGGTTTCAGCAAGTCACGTATGGTTGGTGACAAGAAAATCTCTAATAGTAGACAACATCCACAACCTCAGAATTTCCCAGAGGCTTTACAGCTGTGAAGAACTTTTGAGGTTCAAGATTTAAAGATTAGCTTTATTTGTCACGTGTACATCAAAACGTACAGTGAAATGTGTCATTTGTATCAAATCAAATCAGTGAGGATTGTGCTGGGCAGCCCACAATTATTGCCATGCTTCCAGCATAGTATGCCCACAGCTCACTAACCCTAACTGTATGTCTTATCACATATACATATGTCATCAATCCTAGTACCTTATTCATGTATATTCAAAGATATATTTGTCACATATACATCAACATATCGAAACATACAGTGAGACACATCGCTTACGTCAATGACCAAGGACGTGCTGGGGGCAGCCCACAAGTGTCGCCACACTTCTGGTGCCAATATAGCAGGCCCACAACTCACTAACCCTAACCATATGTCTTTGGATTACAGGAGGAATCCAGAGCAACCAGAGGAAACCCATATGGTCAGGGGGAGAACACAGACAGTGGCTGGAACTGAACACCAATCTTAAAGCTGTTGTACTAAAGTGATGCACTAACTGGTGTGCTACCATGGTCAGACAACGCTGTAGAAAGTATAGCAGACAATTGGTCTCCAGAAAGGTCTTGCAACCATAAATGAGATAAGTAACCAAATGCATTGACTTTGTGACGTTGGTAAACAGGTAGATGTCAAGCAACATAACAAAACTTAAACTTGAACTTTGATCTGGGTCACTAGGGAAACAGCTCACATGCTCTTCCAAATAGTACTTCAAAGTATATTTATTATCAAAGTACATACATGTCACCATTCATTTTCTTTCTGACTGGGATCCTTCACAACAGCCTGAGGGGTTTGACGGGGTTTAGTTAAATATTTCTGCCAAAGGAGAGTACAACACACCCCAAAAGAGGCAGAGGTTTGCTAGATTATCCACTAGTCTCTGGAGTGTGACACAAATTTATGACTTTCTTGCCTAGAAACAATGGTAAGGTATGCAAACTATAACTTACACATCTCATGGCAAGGCCACCACTCACCAGAGTCAAACTTTTGCTTTGAAATCAGTCTCAAGTCCATAAGATCATACAAGCAGAATTAGGCCATTCGGCCCATTAAGTCTGCTACCATTCCATTATGGTTGACTCATTCTCCTGCCTTCTCCCTGTAACCTTTGACACCATGACTAATCAAGAACTTTTCAATCTCCTCTTTAAGTATACCCAATGACTTGGCCCCACAGCTGCCTGTGGCAATAAATTCCACAGATTAACTACCTTCTGGCCAAAGAAATTTCTTCTCATCTCTTTTCTAAATGGACGTCTCTCTATTCTGAGGCTGTGTCCTCTGGACCTAGACTCCCCCACTATAGGAAGTATCCTCCTCACAACCCCTCTCTATGAATTCGATAGGTTTCAATGAGATCCCCACTCATTCTAAACTCCAGCGAGTCGAAGCCCAGAGCCATCAACTTATCCTCATATGTATTCCTGGGACTATTCTTGTGAACCTGCTGTTTGTGGTCATTTGTAAATAACATTAGCAGTGAAATTCATATGGGTGCACTGTTCTTTAGCCAAACAGAAGCTTATTGTATATCAACATTGTTTGCTAGTGCCTGAGGTGAAGATTTTAGTAAACATCATGCAGTTTTAATCAAGCAATATAATCCATTCAATAAGTATGAAACTGCTCAACATTCATGCATCTCTTTTCAAAAACAAGTTATTACCTTGCACTCCATTGGTAATGCAAGAGGCTGCTATAGAAATGTCCTGTTCACAGCTCCTCGCTCCAGCGCCAATTAATTTTGGAGTAATGTCCGACGACACAGCATGAGCTGAGGTCTTAGAGAACCGACGGACACGCACAGACTTGCTGGGAGATTTATCGTCCTTATCTTTTTTATCACTCCTTTCCTTTTCTTTATCTATCTTGCTCTGAAATACAGATGGACATCAAGATTCCCTCCTTTGCCAAACATATTGTTCAAACAGACACCACTATATCTTATTGATTAATCTATATCCAAGTTAGTTTTGTGCAAAATTAACAGGACCACATTTGTACAGTAATATTCAATTTGGGCACTGTACTTCAGGCAAGATTATTCAGCCTATGAGAGGGTACAATGAAGGTTCCACAACATCTTCTCAGAACTACAATGAAAATAAATTTGCTCATGAAACTTCACAAGGGAAAGCAATAAACAGGCGAAGTTTCGGGCCGAGACCCTTCATGAAGTCCCGGCCCAAAACATTGGCTCTTCATTCCCCCTACAGATGCTGCCTGACCTGCTGAGTTCCTCCAGCATTTTGCTTTGTTGCTTTGGATTTTAGCAACTGCAGTAATGCTTGTATTGATAAATTTGCATATACTCAGTTTTTAACTCTCAACTGTGAAGGAGATAAAATAACTCAACAATTAAGTAGAAAGGGATGTAGAGATAGACAGATTCTACTAATAAACTGATGGCAGCTATACTTAAGCCACTAACTTAAAATCCAAACAGGGCAAGGGTGCTCTCAGTAAACATCTATTCCTTAATGGGCAAACTCAAACTCACTCTATATTTATATTGGGTGAAGATATTAAAGGAGTTAGGATATAGATCAGCTTTGAATGAACAGGGGAAAAAGGAGAGGGATTGATTATCCTACTTCAATTCCTACCTTTACCATGGATATTTGAAATAGAATTACATTAGCATGCACACCAAATTAATATCCAATAATTCGCAATTCATGTTTCAGATATAATTGATAAGAACACAGATGAATAGATGCTTAGCTGTCCCAAATGCAAACTAAGTAGCAAAAGATTTCAAGGAACAACTTCAAGGGTCTACTTCATTTGGAATATACATTTACATGCACAGTGGATTCTGGTTAATTGGGTCACCAGTTATTTGGGGCAAGAACAAAAAAATAATCAGTAAAGTAGCTGGGATTTTCTTTGTTCATTTGTGACACTCTGGCACTTAACACTCTGGCAGGAGACAGTTTCTAAAAAGCATCAGATGCAGGTACTTCTGAGGCCATTGGACACTACACTGTACTGGGGCGAACAGTTTTTAAATAGTGTCACTAGCATATGTTTGTGTTCGAAAGCAGTCATTTTGTCACTGATAATTGGTGAAAAATAAGAAAAAGTCAACTCAGAACTGCTTTGCTCACTGTAGTTTCAAGTATTCAGGCTTGGAGATGCCAGAAAAGGCTTGGAAGGAAAATAAAACAATTAGACTTCTTCAACAAAGAATTTAAAGGTATCAACAATCATCTAGAATAAAACAATGAAAGTGAAGATTTGGAGAAGGCAATTGTTAAAAGCACTGTTTGAAGGTGATTCATTATCTAAATTAGATGTCTGTACTGATTTTGTTCATTTACAGTCAATCAAAAGAACATGGCAGTGCACACTGCATTAATCCCTGTGCCGATAACCATTAGGGATTAATACACAGTCTTATAGTACTGTAGTAGCATTGATAGTGTTCTAAGTTGTTCTGTTTTGCATTTAAATACAAATCAGTTACCCAGTTAAACAGTAGTTTGTCTTTTTCTACATCTTTTTAACTATTCCCATGAAACTCTGGCTAATTGGGGCAAGTGCTTAATTAAGTTAAAATGTAGTGGTCCGAATGAGTCCCAATTAACCAGAATCCATTGTAGAAGGAACTTGCTGTAGTGCATTAGCCAGGGTACAACATACAACAATTAGAAAGTATAAAGAATTGTATAAAAATAAAGTTAGAAGTTAATGTATGGATCTGGAATAAGATGTGCAAAAACAGCAGCATGTATTTATGATGTAAACAGCATTGTAAGAAGTGGATTAAAGTGTTTACAGTACAGTGCAGTGCAATGATGGGTTATAGATAGAGGGGTAGAGGATGGGGCTAACAAGAATAATTGATCAGAATTTCAGGAGACTATAAAACCCATGGCTGCTTCACAAATTACTCTACTCTGTATTTATTTCCCTAAAGTGGGACAACTCTACACACATCACCAAATCTCTTTGTAATAGAAATTACAGACAAAAATGACATTAAAAATATATATTAAAATCAAAGTACAAGGAAACAGACCTTTATAAATAAGTATTGTAATTCACCTTTATTACCTTGCAGCTTAGCAGTGAGGTAAAATTAATAACACAACATGTATAGATGCATAGGGTATAAGATGCAAACAGAACTCCAGAGACCACTGGGCACTCCAAAATGTGGCAGCTGTCAAGTGCTTATGTATACTCATCTAATTTTCTAGCACTCAGCCCTTTCTAAGCCTTGATGTTTCAAGTGTTCATCTAAATACTTTTTCCAGCACCCCCTGAGGTAAAGAGTTTTAGATTTCACCCATGCTCTGGGTGAAAAAGTCCTTCACAGAGAGAGAGAGCCCCAGTCATCTCTCTCCCATCACCTCCCAGGGTAGCCTGCAATATATCTGATCAGAGTCTACAGATTTCATATTATCTTACAATATGGATAGTGATTTCAGGCAACTCACAGAACACGAGAGGGCACAGTTTTAAGGTGCCTGCAAGTAGATACAAAGGAGAAGTAGTGGTAGGTTTTTTAAAAATTATGCAGAGTGGTGAGTGCGTGGAATAGGCTGCCAGTGATGGTGGTGGAGGCAAATGCAATAGGGTCTTTTAAGAGGCTCCTGGATAGGTACATGGAGCTTAGAAAAATAGAGGGCTATGGGTAACCCCAAGTAATTTCTAAAGTAAGAGCCTGTATTGTGCTGTAGGGTTTCTATGTTAGAATATTTCCATTTCCAACTAATCCTGTAACCTATTCTTTCCACATTCTTATCAATGCTTCCTAGATTCTACCACTCAGCAATACACCTAGCAATTTACAGCAGCCAACTAACCTAACAACACATGTGTTTTGGAGTTAGGAGGACCCAGAGCATCAGCAGGAAACCTACGTAGTCAATGGGAAACATGTAAACACCACAAAGACAATACTCACAAAACACAAAAGAATCTGCTGATGCTGGAAACCTAGAGCAACACACACAACATGCTAGAGGAGCTCAGAAGAGCAGGCAGCATCTATGGAAAGGAATAAACAGTTGACATTTTAGGCTGAGACCATCGAGACAGTCAGTCCTGATGAAGGGGTCTCGGCCTGAAACATCGACTGTTTATTCGGTCAGGGTTGAACCTGGATCATTGAAACTATGAGACAGCAGTTTGACTAGCTGTGCCACTCCTTATGCCTGCTAAGATAGTTGACTTTTCGACAGTAACCTGACCTGGAATGTCACTGACTCTCCATAGTGAATACGGATGAGAAGAGCTCATTTAACACCTCACCCAGTGCTCCAACTCTGTGCGCAGATTATCACTCCAGTCTTTAATGTGCCCAACTCTTTCCTTAGTTATCTTCTACCCTTAATATACATACACCTTGTCTGCAAATGTAATTTCACGCACTTTCCTGATAACTTTAAAAAAAACTCCTTACTCTATCTACATTCCTGTAGGGCCTGTACTTGTATCGCTTTCAGAATCAGAATTAGGTTTAATATCACTGGTATATATCATGGAATTTGTTGTTTTGTGGCAGCTGTACATTACAATACACAATAAAAAAACTGTAATTAACAATAAAACATATATATATATAATTAAATTAAATATGTAGTGCAAAGAGAGAGCAAAAAAAAATAAATAGTGAGGTGTGTCCATTCAGAAAACTGAGGGGTAGGAGCTGTTTTTGAAACTTTGAACGTATGCCTTCAGGCTCCTGCATCTCCCCCTTGATGGGAGCAATGAGAAGAAGGCACGGCCTGCATGATGGGGACCTTTGATAATGGATGCCATCTTTTTGAGGCATCGCCTTTTGAAGATGCCCTCAATGCTGCAGAGGCCGGTGCCCATGAAGAAGCTGGCTCATCCATGAAGCTAACTATGTTTCAGCAGGGCCAAGACCACAATGTAGGAATACAATTCAAATATATTAGTAGTAGTAGTAATAGTTGTTTTTTTAACAGATCTTTTGAAATGTCATGTGTCTGATAGCAATACACTTACCTTTATTTTCTTTCTGTGTTTAATTTTTGGGACATTTTTATCTGCGGGACGCACTATTTTATCTGCTTTGATCCATTCATCGTACCTGAAAAATAAAAAAAAAGTCACACCATGTGTTGGAAGGACACACTGAAGATTATAAACACAGGTAGGTGGTACATTCAGTACTACTAAAGAATTCATGCTTCATTGCAAGTTGCCAAATAGGAGTGGAGACTGCCAAATCCACCTCACAGAGCAAACAGAACATTATGATCAAGGCAAAAGAATATCACACTTTTATATAATCTAACAATAAAAAGAGGCTTAATCCTGTTACATGGCACAATTACAAATGGATATTAAACACAAGAGATTCTGCAGAAGTTGAAAATCCAGAGTACCACACACAAAATGCTGAGGAACTCAGCAAGTCTGGCAACAGATATGGAGAGGAATACACAGTCGACGTTTTGGGCCGTGACCCTAGCCCTGATGAAGGGTCTCAGCCCGAAACATTGAATGTTCATTCTCCTCCATAGATACTGCCTGGCCTGTGGAGTTCTTCAAGCATTTTGTGTGTGTTGTTCTGGATATTAAAAGTTGTTGACAAGACAAAATGTAGTTCAGGCGATATGGTCCTAAACAATGACAATATTTCAATGTGGATGAAAAGAGCATAATTCATTTCAAATGGCCTTTTATTTAAGTGCCCATGTACAGTAAAAAAAAAGAATAAGGCTTTGAAAAGACTCTCCCAGATCCATTGGTTAAAATAAGCATAGGTATTTTTCTTTTTACAAAAAAAAAACATTTGAAATGAGTGAATAGCCCAATCAAGGTTATGGCACTGCCAAAGAGAACAAGCCAGGATTAAGAAACAACTATGCTGCTAAATAGCTTTAACAAAATATAGCAAAATGAGTTTTTTTCTTGGTGGGTTTCAAATTTGTTCTAAAATTTGGTTTCATTGAACATATACACTTGGATTATAAAGTTAAGCAGATGTTTCAAGCGTGCACAACAAATTGATTTTCATCATTATTTCATTTGGGTAGAAATGATCAAACTGCCTATTGACAGATGGTCACAAAACCTAGGAAAACCGTGGGAGTTGGAATTCAGGTAGTGGTGGGAAGAAATAAGTGAAACAAAGATATAAGCTGTGTTCTGTAAAATAGATCTTTAAATGTGACCACAGGATTGCAAATTTTGCTCCCCAGTCTCATCTCTATTGTAATTCTGCCCTGTAAATTGCCACTCCTGCTTTTGCTGAAAGTGAGTAACATGGAGCTGAACTACTTCTCCCAGTTAGGTCTGGACAGCTAAATACAACGTGCACTTTCACCCATCCTCAATATTCAGATTTCAGACGGAGACCAAATTTGAGCACAAGGAGCTCTGAATTGCGAGACATAAACCTTTAGCTGTCTCCTCCCTGGGCATCACCACTGTGATGAGAAGTACTAGCATAACACAACCATCTGCTGCGTAAACATGTACTTACTGAATGTTCTGTGCTGGCATCTTAACTCGTATCAAGTTCTATTCATGCATTACTATTCGTGCTCCCAGACTTTAATATTTAGATTCTCATGTTCAAACATCGCCATGGCCATGACTCAACATGATTTCAATGGTCCACTGGTCTTGCCTCCTGCCCCACACTAACTTACATTGCCACTTCCAAACTTCACCTCAAAAATTGGTGGGTCTGTCTTCATTCCCCCAGACCAAAACTCTTAAACCTCTCTGGAGGATTCCTTTAACACATTTCTCTTTGACCAAGCTTTTAAATACCAATGCTAGTTTTACCTCTTGTAGCCTGGTTGAATTTTTTTGCTGTACCTGTGCAGCACCTGAGGGCCCACCAACAGAGAAACCCTTAGGAAACCATCATACTCGACTCAAGTGATTGCACTACTCTGTCTGAATTTAAAATTGGCGAAGCATTTTACATGCTTAATTTTTAGTCACCGCTGCGATAACTTAGTCACTATTCATTCCTGTAAATGTTAAGATTAAAGTTTATGAAAGATTGAATGGTTTGCTCCCTCTCTTTCTGCAGCCATAGAGCAACACTTAAATTTGTGCTGATTTCTGAGGCTGAAAGGGTACTACATTGTTAAGGTAATAAGGTACTACCTCTCGTAACCACTGGTTCTCTAACCCAAGATGGATATGCCAGAGGTCTGCTTTAGCTTTTAAATCAATGACTCTAATTGGATGATACAAATGCTCAGTATGACATTTATCTCATGTCCAGGGCTCAGCCTTCTGATCTTTTCCCATCTATTTAACAGAATCTAAAGCCACAGAGACAAATTTCCAAGAGCTTCTGAACGTGACTCCACATACATCACTGGTTTGTATCGTGGGCCAAAGAGCCTGTAATGTTCTGCGGTTTGTTCCAGGGAGCAGTGGCTTTAGCTGCCTAAGTTCTATGAAAGCAACAATTCTTCGATTTTGTCTACTTCTCCAAGACATTGTAAAACACTTTGGCATAGTTCTGTTTTGGACACCTCTGCATCATCCATTTAGTTTTCTTGGTTTTATTTGAAAACATTTTTGCGAAATGTTTTAGGATGTTCTTCCCACATGAAAGTTTTCAATGCAAGTTGTCATTGGTTGATCAGATGCAAGTTATCTTATCCCCGATGGCCATCCATTTTAATTCTACTCCCCCTTCCCATACTGACATGTTGATCCATGGTGAGGCCATTCTCAGGTTGGAGCAGCAGCATCTCATATCATGTCAGGGTAGTCTACAACTTGATGGCAACATCGATTTCGATAACTTCTGCTAATTCCTCCCCCATTTATCTTATTTTCCCACTCTTCATTCTAGTTTCCCTCTCACCTGTTCTCTTCTCTTCACCTGCCCATTACCCACCTCTGGTGCCCCTCCTTCATCCATTTCTCCCATGACCCACTGTCCTCTCTTAAAAGATTCCTTCTTTTCTAACCTTTTACTTCTTCCACCTTGCACCTCCCAGCTTCTTATTTCATGCCTTTCCCATCCACTCCTCACTGAGTCTCACCTGTCCATTTTTTCTCCTTCCCCACTCCCCCGCCTTCTTATTCTGACCTTCACCCTGTTCCTTTCCAGGCCTGAATGGTTTCAGCCCAAAACACTGACTGTTTATTCCCCTGCTGAGTTCCTGCAGCATTTTGCATGTGTTGCTGAAGATTTCCAGCATCTGCTGAATCCTTTAAGTCAAATGAGTAATGATTCTGTGGTACTCAGTTTCCTTGCTTCCTTTGTTGAGTATAAGCACCCCAGTTAAAGCAAGACCATTTGAACATTAAGCCAATAGCAGTGGAAAGTGTGGGGTAAATACAATTGAAAAATTAGGTAAATTTCTACAAGTTATTGCACTGGAATCAAGACCTACAGTGCAACCGCATCAACTACCTGAAGGGGTAGTAAAATATTCCAACAGAAGGAAAATCACTATGCCTGCAGAAAATGCAAGTCCTACTCAAGTTCCAAACAACTATAGGAAGTCAACAAAATAGGATAGCTTCTGAAAGCATTCAACTCTGGTCAATTAATTATAGTAAGAATATGAAGGCAGTGGAGAGGGTGAGAGACAATTTACTGGATTATAGACGTCTTACGAGAAAACATCAAGTGAACAAAGACTTTTCTCTTTAGAGCAAAGGAGGATGAGAAGAGACATATGTGTACAAGATGATAAGAGACATATATAGAGTGGATAGCCAGCTGCTTTTCCCTAGGATAGCAATGGCTAATATGAGAGGACACAATTTTAAGGTGATTGGAGGAAAGTATAGGGAGGACGTCAGAGATAGGTCTGTTTGTTGTTCTTATTTTTTTACACAGCAAGTGGTAAGTGCATGAAATGTGTTGCCTGAGGTTGTGGTAAAGGCAGATACTTGATTCTTAGATGGCACATGGATGATGGGAAAATAGAGGGTGACATGTGAGGGAAGAGACAGACTGATTTTGAAGTTAAGAGGACAGCAAAATGTGGGCTGAATGGCCTGTACTGTGCTGAACTGTTCTATGTTCTTATAACATGACTATCAGAAAAGAGAGGGAAGATAAGCGATCATTTTAATGGAAAATTTAAATTTGCATTGACCTTTCCCTTTAACAACTCTGTATGTAATTTATACATCTAACTCACCTCACATTCCAGCCACAGTAGTGCACTAGGTAAAGGACCATTCCACCTTCCACGTCACAATCTTTAATGCTGGCTTCATAGAGCTTCTGGTTCCTCCCTCGGCCATACCTCACTTGGACTTTCATTCCTGGTGGGTAGCACTCAAATTCTTCCTCTTCATCTTCCCTCTCTTCACCATCATCACCAACGTCCTCCTCTTCATCTTCCTCATCCTCTTCATCCTCATCCTCTTTACTGCTTTCATCTCTAACCCCAGACAAATGAAAGACATGCATGTTTTTAAGACAATAATAACAACTAACTCCCTTTTTGCATTCAAAATGGTCACTGTGATGCGGTGATACATTGTATTATTATCATCACTTCTCATTCCAAAACACTGCTAACACTGAGAAGCAACACTGGGCTTCCTTTCATAGTAATTATGGCACAGAACAGTCAGGTGGGAACTTGTGCTGAATATGTGTCCAGATGATAAGCAACTAATGACCATCATTGTGCCACTTAAAAATTCATTTCAGAGTGCAATTTGTTGGAAGTGATTTAATGCAGTATTTTTTTTAAATACACAAGAAGAGTCCACATTTCCTAAGCTTAAATACATTCGGTGGCCACATTATTAGGTATACCTGCTTATTAATGTAAATATCTAATCAGCCAATCATGTGACCGCAACTCGATACATGGTCAAGAGGGTGAGTTTTTGTTCACAGTAAATGTTAGAATGGGGAAAAATGTGATCTAAGTGACTTACATAATTTGATCTGGCCACTGAGTGCAGTTGCCAGATGGGGTGGTTTGAATATCATGTTTGTTGTTGTGTGCTGGGGCAGCAGGCTGAGGGTAGCAGACACCAACAGAATCAACAAACTCATTCATAAGGCCAGTGATGTTCTGGGGGTGGAGCTGGACTCTGACAGTGGTGTCTGAAAAGAGGATGTTGTCCAAGTAGCATGCCATCTTGGACAATGTCTCCCATCCACACCTTAATGTATTGGTTAGGCACAGGAGTACATTCAGCCAGAGACTCATTCCACTGAGATGTAACACTGAGCTTCATAGGAAGTCATTCCTACCTGTGGCCATCAAACTTTACAACTCCTCCCTCGGAGTGTCAGTCACCCTGAGCCAATAGGCTGGTCCTGGACTTATTTCCACTTGGCATAATTTACTTATTATTATTTAATTATTTATGGTTTTATATTGCTATATTTCTACACTATTCTTGGTTGGTATGACAGTAACGAAACCCAATTTCCCTCGGGATCAATAAAGTATGTCTGTCTGAAACTGATCTCCTGGAATTTTCCTGCACAACAGTCCCTAGCGTTTACAGAGAATGGTGTGAAAAACGAAGAAAACATTCAGTGAGCAGCAGCTCTGTGGGCGAAAATGCCTTGTTAATGACAGAGGTCAGAGGAGAATGGCCAGACTGGTTCAAGCTGACAGGAAAGTGACAGTAACTCCAAGTCTGTCCTCGGGAAAGGCGAGTAAACCCCTTGTTTTCACCAACAGACAACGGCACATGGCTGAGCGAGACTTCACGGGGAACTGGGTAAAGTCCCCCGTGACAGTCTGCGGGATGGAGAGGTCAGAGAAGGGGGCACTTCCGCACCTTGCGCCAAGGAAGTGCCGACTGGACAAGCCCGGCCGAAGTGTGACCGCCTCGATAACAGAAGTCCAATTTACAATTGTGTAAAGCAAGTGAGTGGAATAAATTGATCTGCCTTACCACAAAAAAAAAAGAATCATGCATTGCAACCGTGGTGTGCTGAACAGCATCTCTGAACATACAACATATCGAACCTTGAAGTGGATGGGCTCCAGCAGCAGAAGACCTCACTGGGCTCCGTTCCTGTACTACTAAATTGGCCACTGAGTGTGAGTGTACACTGACAAAATGGGCCTGATGAAGCACATTCAAATCTTTGGCCCTGAACCATTAGCATTACGAGTCCTACTAATCCTCGCCTATGAAGTCCAGCAACACAGTTCTACATTTATGCTTCATTTTCTGATGTGCCCTATTTTAGACATTTTGTAGGTACAATGATTTGGGAAAAAAATCCAGTTGTTGTCATTTGTCCACAGGCAGATGTAATTTAAATCTGTTCGGAACAACCACCTGATGATAAATTACTGGGAAACGTGGATTTCTGTGTTTCCATGGAAACATCATAAAGACAAATAATTTTGCCATCCTTTACAGTTTTGTGGATTAGTTACCCAAATACAGACATCACTCTCTCAAGTAACTGTTTCAAAGATTTATTTCTGGATTAGTTTTCTCCTCAGGACCTCAGCAGTCTGTTTGGTGGAAGCCCTCACTCTTGGCTCTATTCACTTCCTCCTTTACAGCCCTGTAAGGCTCTCTTTTGAGTAAACAAGGAACACTGCAGAAATGCAAGTTGTACACTGCAATAAGCATTCCACAGGGAGTTTAAAATGAGTTTCTGATTAAAGTAATCTTCCAGATAATTAGAACAAAGCCTTGTTTGCACTTTAATTGACTGACAGTTATAAAGCAACTATGCTGCCTTAAGCTAAAATAAATTTTATCAAGCCAGTCTACAGATTTGGCTCACTCAAAGCCAGCTCAATAAGAGTTGGAATGAACATGGCAGCGAGTTTTATGCTAAAGTAAAAAAAATCCACTGCAGATGATTATGGTATCTTTGCATTCCATCTTACCCTGCTGCCCACATCACTCTGAATTGTTAGTTATCTAACTATCACCAAGGTCCCCGATCTGCCCAACATATCACTGACATCTGTACAGAAAGGTCCCAGAAAAGGGCCAGTAACATCATGAAAGATCCCTTATTGCTCATGGACTCAGTTAATTCCTGGGATGTCCGGACTGTCTTACGCAGAGAGGTTAGAGAGACTGGGCTTGTACATGCTGGAATTAAGGAGATTGAGAGGGGATCTGATTGCAACATATAAGATTATTAAGGGATTGGACAAGATAGAGGCAGGAAATATGTTCCAGATGCTGGGAGAGTCCAGTACCAGAGGGCATGGTTTGAGAATAAGGGGTAGGTCATTTAGGACAGAGTTAAGGAAAAACTTCTTCTCCCAGAGAGTTGTGGGGGTCTGGAATGCACTGCCTCGGAAGGCAGTGGAGGCCAATTCTCTGGATGCTTTCAAGAAGGAGCTAGATAGGTATCTTATGGATAGGGGAATCAAGGGATATGGGGACAAGGCAGGAACCGGGTACTGATAGTGGATGATCAGCCAAGATCTCAAAATGGCGGTGCAGGCTTGAAGGGCCAAACGGTCTACTTCTGTCTATTGTCTATTTGTCCCACTCCCATCAGGGAGGGCAGAGTCTACGTAACGTCCATGCCAGGACCACCAGAGTCAAAAACAGTTACTTCCCCCCCCCCCCAAGCATTAAGGCTGAACAACACCTTCAGCCACTAACCCACCCTTCCACAGCCCCCACCACCACTAATTTATCATTTCCTATCAGTCCCCTTACGTACAAACACTCCTGTGCCTCGCATCACTTTATGGATGTACAAACAATCTCTGTATACAAGCTTTATTTATATTTATTGTGTTCTTTTTAAATTATTGTGTGCTTCATCTTAGAATTTTTTTGTGCTTAATCAGATCCAGAGTAACAATTATTTTACAAGTGTGTACTGGAAATTACATTAAACAATTTGAATGTTAAATCTGAATGAGAACCAAACCTATTCTAAATTCACTAACTTTGTTGCTGCTTTTACTGTCTTTGGTACATCATGTATCCCTGTTAATTTTACTCAAATTCCTATTGCTGATTTTCCTGCCTTTGTTATTAATGATTTTGTTGCCAGTATTCCCATCCCTATTTCCGAGTGCATATTTCACCCATCAAACTCTAAATTCATGGTTCCATTAACAAAATGTAATACCCTATTATTGCAAAGTCACCCCACATTCACACAGACTGCAGACCCTTGAATTATCTTCTTTATAAACTAAGTGCAAATTGGCCTCCATGGCTTCCTCTCAGGTAGAGGGTGCAACTCCTCATATTCGTCTGGGTAGCCTCCAACCGGATGGCATTATGGCAAGTTCTAACTTTCAGCAATGTCTCCGCCCTCCACCTTCTCTTTTACTATTCCCATTCTGGCTCCCCTCTCACTCCTTCTCTTCTCCTAACCTCCCCATCACCTCCCACCTCCCTCTGGTTCTTCTCCTTCCCTTCCTCCCACAGTCCGCTCTCCGCTCCCATCAGATTCCTTCTTCAGCATCTTCTATCTTTTCCCACACATGACCTCCCAGCTTCTCACTTCATCCACCCCTCCCCCACTTTCCTACTCACCTGCCTACTTGTAGATGCTGGATATCTAGCATCTGCAGGAAATGATTGCGTTTAACTGAGTCTCGGGACATCGGCAGGTAAACCCACCCCTTTCCCCCTCTTTTTGCCCTCCTCTCATGCCTTGACACTCACTCTTTCGTTACTTTTCTTCGTTACACCTCTCTCTCGGTACTGCATTTCAAGCTTCTTTCCTCCTTGCTTTGCACTCTGCATGCCAGGGATGCTTCTTTCCCTGTTCTCCCCACCACTTCCACACTGCCCAATGACCTTGATATTTTATTTCTAAGCACATTCCTGGAGCAATTTTGACAAAAGTAATTTTTAATTAAGCCTGATTTGGATTGAGATCATTAGTCATAGGAAAGGGACATTTCCAATGGGTGGGGAATAAAAAGGGGAGGTACAGACTAGTGAAATTTAACATAATGGGGATTAAGAAATGTCTTTTGGAAGGAGCCTTCCAAAACGGGAAGGTTAAATAGTTAAATGTATTGAAACATCAATTACGCTTTCTTTCAGTACCTATCCCATCCACACAGCACTTCTCTGAACAAAACCACACAAGCATACTGGTTAGCGTGTCTCTATTATAGCTCAGGGCATCAGAGATCAGAGTTCAATTCTGGTGTCCTCTGTAAGAAAGTTTGTAATATCCTTCCTGTGTGTGCATGGGTTTCCTCCCAAAGTCCAAAGACATGCTGGTTGGTAGACTAATTGGTCATTGTAAATTGCCCTGTGATTAGTCCAGGATTAAACGGATGAGTTGTTGGGTGGCTCGGTGGTTAGGTGGTTAGGAGGGCCTATTCCATGCATATAGATCGATAGATAAATGGAAAATCTACATGCTGAAAATATGGAGGATGATCCACTGGTGTCAATTGAAAGGGTGTGAGGAAGACTTTGTCTGGAGGAGATGCAAGTAGATATTAGAGAAGAATAACGGAAATATTTTGCTAATACGAAATACAGAACACTGCAATGGCTCAGAACCAGGCGTACAGGAAAATGCTACAAAAACCCACTCTCCAGATTGACTCATTCTTCCAAAACAGTGGCTCCTTTACTACCATAGTTGAGATGGCTGTCAGCCAAGTCCATTTTATTTCCTGCACTCAGACCCTCTCCATACAGCTGAAGGATAAGGTTTCCCAGGTAATCACCTTCCAGCCAACCACTGGATCATTCTCCATATTTTCTGCTGCCTTCATCAAGGATGCCAGGACTAAACACACCTTGCCCCCTACTCCTGTCATCTTTTGGCATTCTGAAGAGACTTTTCATTACCTTTGTTTATTCTCAGATCTCCAACATCCACCCTTCACATGGTTTCCTATGTAACTACAGAAATTCCAAAGCTTGTACTTTTGCCTCATTAATATCTGAGGATCCAAATACTCTTTCCAAGTGAAACAACCATTTACTTGCTTCTCTTTCAATTCCATTTGGCTTCCTTTATGCAGTTTAATCTAGAATAGAGAATCTGAACTCATGTTGGGTGATAACTGACCTTCCACTTAACTGTAACTTTAATTCTCCACCACACACCCATTCTGATTGCTCTGTAGCCCAGAGTGCAGACCATCTCGTCTAGGTGATTCATCTACTTTCAGACCTTTCATCTTACCAAGCACCTTCTCTTTTGTAATAGTGACTACACTCACTTGCTCTCTGACACCCTCGAATTTCTGGCATATTGTTGGTATCTTCCACAGTGAAGACGATCCAGAATGCTTACAAGTTTGTCTGCCGTACTATCTCTCCAGTGTCATTTTCCAGCAGTCTGATATCCACTGTCACCTCTCTTACATACACTTCATATATTTAAAAATAGTGTTTGGCACCCTCTTTTATATTATTGGCTAGCTTACCCTTGTATTTCATCTGTTCTCTCCTTATTACTTGCTTAGTTGCCATTTATTGGTTTTTACAATCTTCCCATTCCTCCAGTTCCTACAAATTTTTGCTATATTACATGCCCTCTCTTTTGCGTTTATGCTTTCGTTGACTACCCTCGGCAGTTAAGTTAAAGTTATCCACATTTTAGAATACTACTTCTTTGGGATGTATTGATCCTGTGCCTTCCAAATTGCTCCCAGAAACTCCAGCCACTGGTGTTCCCTTCCAATCAACTTTAGCCAGCTCCTCTCTCATGCCTATACAGTTCCCTTTACTTCACTGTAACAATGATACATCTGATTTTAGCTTCTCCCTCTCAAACTGCAGAGTGAATTCTATCCTATGATCACAGCCTCCTAAGCGTTTCTTCACTTCAAGCTCCCAAATTAAATCTGGTTCATCACACAACAGGCAATCCAGAATTGTCTTTCCCATTGTGGGCTCCACCCAAGCTGCTCTAAAAAGTCATCTCATAGGAATTCCACAAATTTCTTCTCTTGGGATCCAACACAAATCTGATTTTCCCAATTTATTTGCATATTGAAATTCCCATGACAATTCTAACATTGCCTTCCTTCAACTATTCCAGCAAAGCCCAATGTAAGCTTGAGGGTTGCCACCTCATCTTCAAGCTGCATGGTAGTGTAGTAGTTAACGTAATGCTATTACAGCCCCAACGATCAGGTTCAATTCTGTCGCTGCTTGTAAGGAGTCTGTATATTCTCCCATGACCATGTGGATTTCCTCCGGGTTCTCTGGATTTCTCCCCATTCCAAAGATGTACAGATTAGTTAGGGTTAGTAAATTGTAGGCATGCTATATTGGCATCGGCAGCATGGCTTGTGGGCTGCCTCCAGCACATCCTCAACTATGCTGGACGTTAATGCAAACGATGCATTTCACTGTATGCTTTGATATTTCAATATCTATGTGTCAAATAAAGCTAAACCCTTTGATCTAACTTTGTTAAAGTGCCTGGAGCCCAACACAGAATTTAACGATATCAGATAACCAGCCTTTCCAGTTTCTGCCAGCAGTAGATAGTTCTGTGTAAGGGCGGAAATGCTAAAGGTGCTCATTGAGTCAGGCAACACCTGTATGTGGAGGGGACAGGCTGGGACAGTGGCTTTGCTTTTGTCTCTAGGGATGCTGGCTGATGTGCCAGGCATTCCCAATATTTTGTGTTCTAATTTGACATTTTCAGTTTTATGTGGTATCTGCCTGGTTAATTGTTACCTCATTTGAAAAGGTCCCATTATACTAATAACAAAAAAAAATCACACCTTTAAGGTTATAACGAAAGAATTACAATTAGGGAGTCTACACTTTGTCAGGCTATTCTATTCTTGCACTCTGTAGAATAATGTTTTCTTCTATGCATCAACACACCATGCAATTTGCATCCCTTCCCCAAGAAAATGACACAGGACATTATTCAGATGATGTGTCAACTCATAGTTTAGAGGTTAGCTGGCATCAGACCTAATGTTCAGCACTGATTCACTAAGATAAGTAACTACACACAGCAATTCATTTTGTTTTAAACTACAGAATACTCACACGTGTTTTTCCTTATCCACTGTTTTTTGTGGTTTTAATTCTTCCGTTTTACACCTTTGATCATCGTAGATTTGATTGCTTTTCCCTTCCTCACTTTCTTCGGTTTTCACTTTGCTGCTCTCTGGTGCCTGTGCAGTACGGTCTGGCAGCTGTCGTTTCCTCGTCTGAGACAACAAAACAGCTCAGTTACTAACGAGCAAAGGTGCTGCCTGTTCCACGTTCACGTGGCTTCGGAGGGAAGTAGAAGCGAGGCGACAGTGGGTGGAAGGATGGAGTAAGAAATAAAGGGACCGACCTGCTCTCAGTTGTGGGATAGAGCAGGCTCCATAAGATTATAAGACATAGGAACAGAAGTAGGCCATTCAGCCCATCATGTCTTCACCACTATTCCTTCACGGATGATTTATTTTCCTCTCAAGCTCATTCTTCAGCATTCTCCCTGTAACCTTTTGACGCCCTTACCAATCAAGAACCTATTAACCTCTGCTTTAAATATACCCAATGACTTGGCCTCCACAGCTGTCATGCCAATGAATCCCACAGATTCATCACCCTCTGGCTAAAAAAACTCCCTCTCATCTCTGCTCCAAAAGTACGTCAACCCAATGTTACTCAAAAGTATTAGAATAGACCAAGAATTACTGGTACCAAGTCACTGATTGATAAGTTGGTGAAACCGGATACAGTACTTTGTTAGAATAATTAAAGCCACCTCACTAGTATTTCTAGTTCCTGATGGGTTTATAAATAGTAAACACCAGAGATTCTGCAGATGACAGGAGCAAAACCTCACATTCTGTCTGGGCAGCCTCCAATCTAATGGCATGAACATTACTTTCCCCCTTCTTCCATTCCCCACCCTGGCGCCCCCGATTTCTTCTCTTCATCTGTATAACACTTGCCCCTGTGACCCTAGTCCTTCTCTTTCTCCATGGTCTACTCTCCTCACTTATCAAATTCCTCCTATTTCCACCCTTTACCTTTTCCACCTTTCACCTCCCTGCTTCTTACTTCATCCCTCTCCCCCTCACCTGATCTCACCTTGTAATCTTCTAGATTCTAATTCTCCCCCCCCCACCATCCCCGACCTTATTTTGGCTTCTTCCAGCTTCCTTTCCAGTCCTAATGAAGGGTCTCAGCCCAAAATGCTGACTGTTTATTCCTCTCCATAGATGCTGCCTAACCTGTTGAGTTCCTCCAGTACCTTGTGTGTGTTATAAATACATCTTTCAGAAAGAGGCCGCGTCTCAAGTTGCTAATCAAATTTGTTGCCTTCTCACATGTATTACGGACATAATCTAAACACATTCAATGGAACTGTCAGCAACAGCAGGCAAATTCAAGACATACAAAGATTCAAAGACACATTTATTATCATAGAATTATACACATTGAAATTTGTCTGATTTTAGGCAGCCACAAAGTAACCTAATTGAAAAAAACAAAAACCATTGTTGAGAAAGAGAGAGAAATAAAACATCTTGCTAACAGCACCCCGAAGCAGATCTGTTCACAGAGCAGCTGAAGTAGGCTCAAAGCGTGGATCTCCAGTTCATCACACCTGCGAGGGAGACACACACAGCAGTTCATACCCTTGGTGCTGTGGTGAAAGGAATGAATATTCAGGGGAGAGCGAGCGAAATCAGCCCGACCCTCACCTCTGTACTCGACAGTTGGACTTCCAGTCTGTTTGCAGAGATGTTTAAATTGTCCAAGCACCAAGTAGTGCCACATTCCAGGACCTGAATTCAGGTGCCCCGATATGCCTGGGCCGCTCTGCCTGAAGCCGTTCTCGGTCTCACCAAATTGGCTCGCTGCTTGGAGCAATCCAACCTCACAACCGGATTAGGTGGAAAGGCATCGAAACTCTTCCACATCAACTCCTCTCCAAATCGTTCACTCCATCTCAGACAGCGATACGAACTCTGTCTGCTTTCCTGGATCGAACCTGAACACATTGTGCCTTGGAATTCCCCAACACGGTTCACCCCTGAACCAGCCTTGCCTCCACCCGCCTCCTCACTGTCTGCATGATCATTCACCACAAATTGCTTCATGAAAGATATAATAAGGAACACTTTCAGTTGAACCTCTTGCCTTATGATTTACCAGTAAGTTGTTGCACATCTTTGGTAGGGCCATCTTAAACTGGAAATTTTAAGACCGTCAGGTGAAAACCATACTGGAGGAAGGGTTCCCGACAATCAGTTATAGAACACAAAATACACTGCAGATGCTGGGGTCAAAGCAACACGCACAACACGCTGGAGGAACTCAGCATCCGTGGAAATGAACAGTCAACATTTTGGGCCGAGATCCTTCGTCAGGAATGAAGAGGGAGGGGGCAGGGGCCCTATAAAGAAGAATGGGAAGGAGAAGGCTGGTAGGTGGCAGGTGAAAAACCAATAAGAAGAAAGATTAAGGGGTGGGGGAGGGGATAGGCAGCTGGAGAAGAAGGCAGCGGAAAACTGGGATGGGGGAAGGGAGGGGGAGGGGATTACTGGAAGTTGGAGAATTCAATGTTCATGCCAAGGGGCTGAAGACTACCCAGACGGTAGATGAGGTGTTGCTCCTCCAACCTGAGTTTGGCCTCATCATGGCAGTAGAAGAGGCCATGTATGGATATATCTGAATGGGAATGTGAAGCAGAGTTGAAGTGGGTGGCAACCGGGAGGTCTTGTCTGTTGTGGCGGACAGAGTGGAGGTGCTCAACAAAGCGGTCCCCCAATCTGTAGAGGCCGCACTGGGAGCACCGGATGCAATAGATGACCCCAACAGACTCACAAGTGAAGTGTTGCCTCACCTGGAAGGACTGTTTGAAGCCCTGAATAGTGGTAAGAGAGGAGGTGTAGCACTTACGCTTGTAGGGACAAGTACCAGGTGGGAGATCCATGGGAAGGGACGAGTGGACCAGGGAACCGCGGAATTATAGAACCCTGCAGGAGGCTATTCAGCCCATTGTACCTATACTTGGTATCAGATGCTGTCTATTACAATAAGAAAGTTATGCATCTCTACCTCACACTTCATATCTTCACAACATATTCTAAAGTGCATATAAATTGTTTGCATGATCTTTCTGAAGGTAAAGGAAATAGCCATGAAGGATAGGGCTGGCATAGTAACATAGTGATTAGTGTGAAACTATTACAGAGCCAGTGACCTGAGTAAAATTCCGCTGCTGTCTGCAGGGAATTTGTACGTTTTCCTTGTGACTGTGTGGGTTTCCTCCCACATTGCAAAGATGTACGTATGGGTTAGCAGCTTATTGGTCACATGGATGTAATTGGATGGGGCGGGCTCATTGCGCCAGAAGGGCCCTGTTATCCTGCCTATCTCTAAATTTAAAAAAAAATTAAAAACTGGAATAATGCAATCTGCAAATCTGATTTTGTGCTCAGTTGATAGTACTGCTTAAGGGACAAATGCTCAGCAGGGCAGTTAGGAGAATGCCCAAATTCTTCAAAATAGCATCCTAGGTTCTTTTATAGCGCATGGATGAAGAGATGGCCATAATTCAGCTTTTCTCCTAAGGAATGACACCCCCATTAGTGGATGACTCATTCAGACAATTCTTCTCAAGTATCTGGAATGAGGACTCTGGTAAGGCTGGCACTATGTGGTAGAACAGCTGCATGTGTGTAATGGATATTTCGAGCAAGACAGATGTGGATATTTCGAGCAAGACAGATGTGGCTTGGTTTGATGATCTACATAGTTAATTAAAGCCTGTTATAACTTGGAAAACAGTGTTTGCAGATGGCATATATCCAATACAATATACAGTATATTACATCCAGCAAATAATCACATTCTACCCTGCTCATGACTGTCTGTCAACTCTCATCAGGAGGAGACTATGTAGCATCCACGCCAGGACCACCAGACTCAAAAAGTTACTTTCCCCATGCAGTAAGGATGATCGACACCTCCACCCACAAACCCACCCATCACCACCACAACTACTTTATCATTACTTGTCAAAGTCATGTTATGTGCAGACACCCCTCTATATACTCAATGACTTGGCCTCCACAGCCATAGTGAATTGCACAGTTTTACCATCCTCTATCTAAAGAAACTCCTCCTCATCCCTGTTTTAAAGAGGCGGTTCTTGTATTCTGAGGCTGTGCTGCCAGGTCCTACTCTCCCACACACTGGATGTCCAAACATGCCTTGGTTCAAAGTGATCCAACTGTGGAACTATGTGAAGAAACTGCTAGGCCCTGTTCTCTTCTGCGTTGGATATAGCTTCCCTGTATCTACTCAATCAAGATCATTTAGGATTCTGAATATTTGTCAAATTGCCTCTCAACATCCAATGTTGAAGCAATAATCCACTTTCACTAATGAAGGTGCCGAGACTGCACCTGGACATCCAGTAAAGGGATTGTGCTGAAAATTGTTCTTCCTACAGCTGGGGGCAGCTCAAGAAACCAAGACCAAAGTAACTAAACAACAACTGTCTAATGAGCTTAAAGCAGCAGCTTGAACTTCAAGTTCAAGTTCAATTGTTATTCAACAGTATACAACAAACCAAAACAACTTTCCTCAGAGACCAAGGTGCACAACATATATCATGCACGGCACATCATAATAATGCAATAATTTTGTAAAATAATAAAAGTTGACATAAAGTGCCTATACAACATATAATGAAATTACCAACAGTATTTCTGCTACTGGCGGTGTCATAAATAATGTGTACTGGGTGAGAGCAGGGCGTTCAGAAGTCTTCCATCCCAGGGGAAGAACTTGTTACCCTGTGTACTTTCTGCCTGACTGTAGGAGGTCAAAGACCTTGCAGGACCTTGGACATGAGATATTTGAAGGGTCCCAGTTACTTTATCCACTCCCTGCAACAATCCACAAATGTCAGTCAACAATTAAAGTAATTAAGTATTTTCAGGATTTACCCTGAGGGATTTGGTTTCCTGAGCCTTCAGTTCTTCATCCTGCACAACAGTGCTGCTTTCATTCTCATTTTCACCCTCAGTTTCAGCCACACGTGATGTAATGTTAGTAACCTTTTCATCTTTGTGATCAAGATCATCAAGACCTTTTTCACATTCTTTCTTCTGCTTTCCTGCTTTAAGGTCTCCATGGAGCGATGTTGGGAATTGAATGTTGGCTGACTTGCAATAGTCTTCAAAGCCACACAGGTATCTGGGGGAAAGAAACATTTAAGACTCTAAATTAATCACCAATCCAGTATCAGTTCAACAGGCTAGAACAGCCTCCTTCTTTGCTGTATTTTTATTTAGAACTACAGTACGGTAACAGGCTTTCGAGCCCAACATGCCTACACCACCTAATTTACACGTGACCAATTAACCTACTGACCTGTACATCTTTGGAATGTGGGAGGAAACGCATACGATGACAGGGGTTTGTACAAACTCAGTACAGACAACAGCAGGGATTGATCATGGGCCGCTAGCATTGTGATATTATTATGCTAATTGATATATTCTGTATTTCTACCTCACTAGGCTCAACCAGCAAGTGCGAGGGTAAATGTAGCATGAATAATCTGAAGGTATACGTCATAGACAAACACTGAAAGAACATGATGAAAATTGGCTAGAGTGCCAAAAGTCTTGTGTAGTGGTCACCAATCTTTTTAAGCCCTACCTCAGCCTTAGTGAAAGGCAAGATTGACTCCAAATCGATTAGTTACACGCATGCACGCCGGGGCAGAAAAGACCGGAAGTAAACACCCACCCCGCAACCCAGAAGTAGAGATAATGTATGAACACCAGGGGTATCCGCCCTTTTCTGCACCGCGGACTGGTTTAATATTGACAATATTCTTGTGGACCGGCCGATTGGGGGGGTGGGGGGGTGGTGAGGGTGTTAAACGCGACAGGAATACAGCGAAGCAGGTTTCTTATGTCCAGTCTATTCCGCAATTTAGTTTACGTGGCTCTCAGCCTCTGTCCCGTTTGCTCATGTTTTTCCGCTGGAAAAAAACTCAGTGGGTCTGTCTTTAAGCGCAGGGTGCTTGGACTCAAGGTACCGAAGCAGTTTTGAGGGCTTCATTGCCTCATTAGACAGCCTCCAGATGCCTTGGCCAGGCATGGCTGTTCCCGTACCGGGGCTGCGGCGGTCGCAGTCCAGAGAGAGCAACCGACTGAGTGGGGAGTGCGACAGGATGCCCGCCCTCCCCCCTTGTAGAATCTATAGGCCAACAAAAGTTTGTTTCAGTAGATCGCAGCAAGGTAGCTGCTCTGCTGCTTATGAAACCCTGAGCCCGAATGAGGTCTGTGAATATTTTAGCACCTGGTTCCCACGAATATTCCATGTGCTAAACAGGTTTAGAGGCTGCGCCCACCTGTCCGCGCTCCACGCCAGTAGCATCGGCACTTCTCGCTGGCCGCACGAAACGACCGGTTACCCGAGGCCAACCAGTGATCCCTGACGCGCTTGGGTAATGACCTCGCGTGTATTCAAGTTCAACAGTGGGTGTGACAGGGAATGAGGAAAGGTGCAGCTGACTCATATCGTTTCCTCGCGGCCCGGTGGTTGGGGACAGTAAAATACACTGTAATGCATGGCGGGGAGCTACACGCATGCACACTGGGCAGAAAGAATGGAACTAAAACCCCACAACCCAGAAACAATCTCTCATCTTCATTTTTTTCGGGATCTACTGGGAAAGTCTGAAAGATCGACTAGTCGATCTCAATCGATGGTTTGGCGACCACTAGTCTCGTGGAGTACCCAACTTCTGCTTTGGGCTGGCTGGTGAATGCAAAGGCAAAGGTGAACGAGATCATTGAGCCGAACAGGATCAGCACTTCCACCGCTGTACGCAATACCCACCGACTGCTTGTTTCACTCCCAGGCAATGCAGCATCCACGCCAGGACGACCAGACTCAAAAACAGTTACTTTCCCCAAGGAGCAAGGCTGATCAACACCTCCACATCCAAAGTAAATTTTCAAAGCACATATTTGTCACCATATACAACCCTGAGACAGGTTTTCTTGAGGGCATACACAGTAAATCCAAGAAAAATAATTGAATTAGTGAAAGACTTCACCCAACAGAGCAGAAAACAAACTGCAAATACTAAAGGGAAAAAAAGAAACAATAATAAATAAATGAGCAAACAAATATCGAGAACATGAGATGAAGAGCCCTTGAAAGTGAGTCTACAGGTTGATGGCGCAGTTCAGTAATGGGGAGAGTGAAGTTATCCCCTCTGGTTCAAGAACCTGATGGTTGAGGGGTAATAACTGATGCTGTACTTGTTGGGCAGTCCTGAGGCTGCTGTACCTTCTTCCTGATGGCAGCAGCAAGGAGAAGAGAGCACAGCTTGAATGTTGGGGGTCCTTTATGATGGATGCTGCTTTCCTGAGACAGCTCTGTATCGATGTACTCAACGGTAGGGAGGGCTTTACCCATGACAGACTGGGTAGTATCTACTACTTTTTTGTAGGATTTTCCATTCAAGGGCATTGGTGTTCCCATACCAGGCTGTGATGCAACTAGTCAATGTAATTTTCACCACACATCTATAGAAACCAACAAACACTACCCTCCACGCCACTACTTTATCATTTCCTGTCAGCGTCACCTTACGTACAGACACTCCAGTGCCTAGTGCCACTTTATGAAGATATACTTACTCTATGTATACAAACTACTTTATGTGTTTATACTTATTGTGTTTTTTTATTATTGTGTTCTTTATCTACTGTAATTTCTTTGTTCAGCATTGGTTGTAGAGTAACAATTATTTTGTTCTCCTTTACACTTGTGTACTAGAAATGACATTAACCAATCTTGAATGCAGACATGAGATTAGTACAGATAGGCATGATGATTGGCATACATTAGATGGGCTGAACAACTTTACAGTTCATCTTACCAGGGCCTCATTATGGACTTCTGCTATTCAAGGGCAGGCACAGTGTTTTAAAGCAGGAACAGACCAGTAAAAGAACTTGGTTTTTCCTATATATATTAAGTTCTAAGGCCCTTCAATCCAGTCTCAGCTGCTCAATGTAAACATATGTGACTGTCAGCTGCACATTGGCCAAGGCTTGGGTGACCTTGGTTCTGGCAAACAGCAAGGAATCCACTGCTGTTGTAGTCTGTTTGTCTGCTTTCTTGAAAATGATACACTGCATTTGATGTGTGAATCTGAAATGCCTACAAGAAAATTAATCTCAAGGTGGTATAGAGACATATATAGTATGTACTTTGATGATGCATTTACTTTGGCTTTGAAATTTCCCATTCAAAATGTTGCATTGAGGCTTCAACTCAGATGCCTGAAGCTGAAAGATCAGGTTATCCACAGATGACATTGTCAATGCACGGAAGTTCATCTCTTTACAAATATCTAACTGCACAGAGCAGAGCTTAGTCATGATGGCGCTAAACGGTGACACCTTTGCTTGCATCTTTGGAAACAGCTCTATTTCCATCTTTAATATCTCTTTTTCCCTTTCAGGGTTCTTTTGAAGATACTGACCTGGAGTTACACGCTGACTTTGGTTCTTCGTGGGAATGGGACCCGCTCTCGGGGTTTCACAATTGGTCATTCTTCAACATGCCAAGGACACGGCCTAAGAGCTTAGCTTGCCTTTGGTGGTTCGAGATTTTGTGGCTCTGGAGATGGGGATGTGGAAATCGGAGGTCGGTGTCCCAGCAGGGGATCGCTATGTTGTGGAAGTCAGAAGATCTCTGGCTGTGTGCCCAGAGACCCGAAATCATTGGACACAGAGCTCAGAAAAAGTGACTCAATGGACTTTTAACATTGTAAACCAGCGAGTTGTTTGTTGTCTCCCCTCCCGCTGTGAAACAGAGATACCTCTTTCTCCTTATTAGGAAGAATGAGAGAGAGAGAGAGAGAGCCTGTGGTATGTTGAATACTGGATGAATGAGTAGTCTTTGGGGTACTGTACGTCTGGGTCCTTGCTGTTGTTTTGCGCACACTTGAGTGTTCGGTGGTGGGTACCGAAGCTTTTTTTTTTGCTGGTGGGGGGAGGGGGGATTGTTGCTTGCTGCTGCTTATGAGCGGGAGTGAGGGGAGCTGGGGGCAACTTCGGGATTCTAACATTTAACTGTCATTTAAATGTACCTTTGAAACATTGAAAACACTATACATTATAGCAAAATAAAATCTCAGTCTATGTTTCTATGTCCAACAAATTATATTTAAATAATGGACTTACTTCCTGTATGCACATTTGACATTGTAACCTGCAGCAGAATTCATCACAGGGATTCCAAGGTCCTGATAGACCTGCTTCCACACAGCACCACTTTCAATCTATGGGGAAAAATAACATCAGTAAATGAGTAACGTCACATTGAAATAGAAAGAAAAATCTGGTCCAGTGCGTAATGTAGTTCAAAAGCCAACTAAGTTAAATATACTGTTACTCACCTAACCAACAGAAACTCTCAGTAGGATGGATACAGTAAGAAAGTCCACGACTGAAGTTGGGCATTTCATTATACATTTATTTCATTTACTCTTGTCAGTTACAGAATCAGGGAAAAGGATGTCTGGGAAGGCTGGAGATTTGTAATAGGACAGAAGGCAAGAGAGATCAAATGCCAAATAGATGATGGTCAAAACATAATGGAGTAATAAGGGGACATAGACAAAATGCTGGAGGAACTCAGCAGGTCAGGCAGCATCTATGAGGGGATTAAACAGTCGATGATTCAGCCTGCGACCCTTCATTGGGGCTGCAAAAGAAGGGGGCAGAAGCCGGAATAAGAAAGTAAGAAGAGAACAAGTAATAATAGGATTTTTTTTAATATAAAGAGATCCTAAGAAAGTGTAAGCGATTATAGCAATGATGCAGCTATTAAAGACACTTTTAGCCTGGGAATAAGGAGAAAGAGCATGTACAGAGACACCTAGAGTTGCACCAGTGTACAAACTATGCACCAATCGTGATCTCCTTCAGTCATACAGTCTCTCCTCCACTCCAGATACCACCCCCACTGGTGGCAGTTCACATATTCTCTATTACTCAGCACAATCTGGCTGAGAGGAAGTGTAAGTGCTGTTGAATATTTGTTGAACTGAACCTTAAGTTCATAAGACTGTGAAGTATTTAAGAGATGAAATGCTTGCCCTCACGTTTGTATGAAATATCTATGCAACAACTCAGGCAGTCAAGGACAAAATCAAAGTGAGAGCTGTGCTAAGAATTAAAGTCATAGTAATAAGAAGTTTAAGGCCAAGTTTGAAACTGAATATAGATGCTAAGCAAAATGACAACCCAATTTGTATTTAGCTTTGGCAGCACAGAGGAGACCACATCCTGAACAGCAAATAGCTTAATGAAAAGAGCATTCTAACTGTGGGGAGGGATTAGTACTTTGATGCAAGTTAAAGAGAATGCATAGCTACAGTGGCCTTTAAAGTACATGTTTGTGGCCAAAGGCAGTGAACAAGCAACTGCAGATATTAAGTTCAAAATTCGAAGTACATATTTGTCACCATGCACACATCCCTGATAATCATTTTCTTGTGGTGAATGCAAGAAACAAAATTAAATCAATCTAAAACTAAACCCAACAGGACAGGCAAACAAACAATGTGCAAAAGACAACAGACTGTGCAAGTACAAAAAGAAAGAAAGAAAATAAATAAATAAAATTGAGGATGTGAGATGAAGAATCCTTGAAAGTGAGTCCATATGTTGTGGGAACCTTTCAGTGATGGGGCAAGTGAAGTTATCCTCTTTGGTTCAAGAGCCTAACAGTTGAGGGGTAATGAGTGTTCCTGAACCTGGTGGTGTGGGTCCTGAAGATCCTGTACTTTCTTCCTAATGGTAAGAGTGAGAAGAGAGCATGGGGTGGATGGTAGGGACCCCTGATGATGGATGCTGCTTTCCTGCAAGAGCACTCTGTGTAGATGTGCTCAGTGATGGAGAGGGCTTTATCTGTGATGGACTGGGCCACATTCCCTACTTTTTGTACAATTTTCTGTACAAGGGCATTGGTGTTTCCATACAATGCTGTGATGCAACTGGTCAATATACTCTCCACCACACATCTGTCAAAGTTAGACAAAGTTTTTGATGACATGCAGAATCTTTGCTAACTCCAAGAAAGACTGGATCTGTACATGGACCCTTGCTATTTTAGTGATTAGACAGGCAGAAAATTTCCATCATCTCAATTCTCCCTTTTCTATGAATTCTTGGGTCACATATCACAGTGCTTGTCTGAGGAAACCAAGGACATCAACATATTCAAAGGGTGAACCTAAAAACTCCTTACAAGCAGTGTGGGAATTGAACCTCAATCACGATACCATGGTGCTGCAAAGCATTATGCTAACCATTACACTACTGTGTCACCCTAGTCCAATCAATTCAAAGGATGAAGTAAGAAAGAAGCTACATTCATTTAGCTTTCACTTGGAACAAGATGAAGCCTGTAGAGGGGAAAACTGGATGGCTGTTTTGAAATGAAGTGGGGGGGGGGGGTGGTTCAGTCTTCAAGACAAAATGATCAAGTGATTTAGAAGGAGCAAGCAACCACACGTCTCTGTTAAAAAGCCAATAAGGCATATTAATCTGAGTGTGTCCACTGGGCATCTCTTAGCAGCTGATTGGCAGTGGTAAAGGCTTTCCTTCAACACATGCAAACAGAAGGGAGGAAGACTCCACTATTCTCAGCTGATGTTATTCTCAAGAATTTGTACAAAACTTCATCTTGCCTCATTAAGACTCATTCAATTGTTGCCATTACTTCATTGGAACAATTACAGTTGCCAGATTCTGATAACCCATTAAACTTTCCAAAACAATTACCTTTTGAAGGTAGAGTGAGTGATGAACCACTGCACCCAGGTAATGGACATAAGATTCCATAAAACTACCACAAACCTTGACAGGCACAGACTCCAATATCCCCTTATAGATGTTGTTACAACTACAATACCTATAAGTTAGAACAACATAGTCCATAGAGGGATAACCAAAAATAAAGAATTATGGCAGGGGTCACCAACCTTTTTTGCACCACAGATCGGTTTAATATTGACAATATTCTTGTGGACCGGCTGACGGTGGGGGGGGTGTTATACATGACCGGAATACAGCGATACTCGAAGGAGGTTCCTTCTGTCCAGTCTATTCCGCAATTTAGTTTACGTGGCTCTCGGCACTTGCTTCTGTCCCGATTGCTCACGTTTTTTCTGTTCAAAAAACTCAACAGGTTTGTCTTTAAGTGCAGGGTGCTTGGACTCAAGGTACCGAAACAGTTTTGACGGCTTCATTGCCTCATTAGACAGCCTCCGGGCCCAAACTCCAGTCTCCTGCCCGCCCGTCACCTTGGCCAGGTGTGGCTGGTTGTGGGTGGGGTGAGAGGATATGGTAAAGGCCGAGGTCCCTGTGCTGGGACTGCGGCAGTAGTAGTCCGGAGAGAGCAACCGAGGACTGTGATAGGGCACGCCCCCGCCCTCCTTGTAGGATCTATCAGCCGACAGAAGTTTGTCTCAAGGGATTATTTTCAGTAGATCGCAGCAAGTTAGCTGTTCTGCCCAAATTAGGTCTTCTGTGAATATTTTAGCACCGGGTTCCCCATGAACATTCAATGTGCTAAACAGGTTTAGAGGTGGCACCCATCTGCGCTCCAGGCCAGTAGCAACGGCACTTCCCGCCGGCCGCCTGAGGCCAACCAGTGATCCCTGGCGCGAGGGTATCGCTGCACTTAGGCGACTGATGACCTCGTGTGGGTTCAAGTTCAACAATGGGCGTGACAGGGAATGAGGAAAGGGGCAGCTCACTCTTATCGTTTCCTATCGCCAAATCACATTGTTTCCTCGCAGCCCAGTATTGGTCCGCGGCCCGGTGATTGGGGACCACTGTGTTACGGGTACTTAATAAAGGATGACGAAGTCACAGAGGAAAGTTTTAAAGAGGGAGTTTGAAACAAGTACATGGTTTTACAGAAAGATTTCCAGATTGTGAGGCCAAGGAAAATCCACTGGCCGAGGCTGAGGCAAAAGGGACCAGAGGAATCAAGAATTCAGGGGGACAAAGAGAGGTGGCTACAGATATAGGGAAAGCACAGTCATTTAAGAATTTAATTCTCCCATCACCAGGGTTAAGTCTCTTCTCATTGCTACCATCAGGGAGGAGGTACAGGAGCTCTAAGACACACACTCAACATTTAAGGAACAGCACCATCAAATTTTTAAATGGACAATGAACCCATGTGCACTACCATTCTGTTTTTTCTTTTCTTTTAAGCTCTTTTTGCACTACTTTTTAAAATATCTATTTTTCATTGCAATTTATAGAGTTTAAAAATTATTATATGTGTTACAATGTACTGCTACTGCAAAACATCAGATTTCACAACATATGCCAGTGATACTAAACCTGATTCTGATTCTAAAATACAGAATAAAAAAATTTTGGAACCAAAATAATCTAGCTCATCAAGGGAAGTGTGATGACTGAGAATTGCTCATGGAATAGGTACGTGGATAGCAGCAGGACAACTGAAGCCTGTATCAGATAAAAAGTGGGTGGCTGACGAGAGCATATTATTTGGAAATGACAAAGTAATCGGGCAATTTAACAAACAGTAGCAAACAACAATGCCCAATAATCCATTCTAAGCATTTTTAAAAACATCTATATGGATTACTAGCCTTCTCTCATTATTCTATGATGGATACAAACCTGATCTTATAAATATACCCGAAAGACACAAAGTACTATAGCACAGAAAACAGTTAGTCTGCGTCAAACTATTATTCTGCCTAGTCCCATAGACCTGCACTTGGACCATAGCCCTCCATACCCCTCCCATCTATGTACTTATTCAATTTCTCATAAGTTTATCTCATTATAATAGCAATGAGGTACTAGTGGTAAAAATTCCAAGTCACATTTTTCCTTGTATCACTTAGCATGATACACTCATTAGTAACATTTAAAACACTTATAACACTTGCCAACTGTGAAATTCCAAAAGGAAATATCAAACCACTGAACCTTTTGCAAGTATTGTACACACCTACTGAGACATGCCCTGAAAGTAAGGCACTTTGCTAACTTGCAATCTCAGTTAACAAAAATGTAGATTGAAAGGAAATGAAAGTTCTCTGATCCAATAAAATTCAAGCACCTAGCACTGTTTACTAATTGGAACAGCTGCAATACATCACACTAAAACACATAAAGCTTTTCAAAAAAGCTCATCAGTTAGTCAGAAACAGAGTATCTCCAAGCTAGGCAACACAGGTAAGTGTTGAATGACTTGTTTGCACTGGCATAAATTAAGTAGGAACCTTTTTGCTGTCAATCTCCTTTACCAGATAATTTCAAATAGATTTCCAATGAAAATAAAATCATAAGACCAAAGGACAAAGGAGCAGAATGAGGCCATTTGGTCCACTGAGTCTGTTCTGTCATTCCAACATGGGTGATTTATTATCCCTCTCAACCCCATTCTCCTGCCTTCTCTCCATAACCTCTGACATCCTTACAAATCAAGTAACCTATCAATCTCCAATGACTGGCCTCCATGACTGCCTGTGGCAATTAATTCCATAGATTCACCACACTCTGGTTAAAGAAATTCCTCCACAACTCTGCTCTTAAGGGATTCTGCAGATTACTTTCTATTAAACATAAAGCATAGCAGTTATTGTAAACACAAAGTACACTGCAGATGCTGTGGTTAAAGCAACACATACGACACGCTGGAGGAACTCAGCAGGTTGGGCAGCATCCATGGAAACGTTGATCGCTTGTTTCCATGGATGCTGCCTGACGTTCCTCCAGCATGTTGTACATGTTGCAGTTATTGTAATGCTTTACAGTGCCAGTGATCACCAGCTGTGGTCAATTCCCACCACCGTCTGTAAGGAGTTTGAATATTCTTCCCGTGACCGTGTAGACTTCCTCCAGGTTCTCTGGTTTTCTCACAGATTCCAAAGAGGTACGCTTTAGGGTTAGTAAGTTGTGGGCAAGCTATGTTGACACCAGAAGCAACAGTGACACTTGTGGCCTGCCCTCAGCATACATGCAGGCTGTGTTGGTTGTTGACTGTATGTTTCACTGCCTGTTTCGATAAATGCATTTCACTGTATGTTTCGTTAAACGTGTGACAAATAAAGCTAATTTTTAAAATATTCATAGCTTGATTTCATTTTAATGAGTTCTTAAAGACATTTTTCTATTTCTATACTAAATACTCACATTATCAAATCCTCCCAGTTCATGGACAAGTCGGTATAGCTTGAATAAATTCAAATCCCTGTATCCAAGAACAGGACGTTTGTTGATTGGAGTACCTGTGAGTAAGTAAGGTAGGTAGAACACTACAAAATACTGTTTTCAATAGGCATCAACAACTATCAATGAATATTGACAGCAAGCTCATCTCATGATTCTCACAATTATATGAATCAAAGACCTGTCATAATCAAGCCTCAAAGTAAAACCAAACTAAAGTTTTAATACGAATATTGCAATTTCATTATTATCTAAAACTTTGGAATCAGAACTCTTGTCTATTTGCCTCTTGGAATCAGAAACAGGTTTAATAACACTGACATACAACAAATTTCACAACATAATGTAAGTCAGTGAAATTAACCTGATTTTGATTCTGAGGGGCAAATAGACAAGAGTTCTTATTCCAAGATATCACACCATACTAAAACTTTAGCTTGGTCTTAATGTGAGACTGGATGTAGGCTGAAGCTTGCTTTAAAAAATAAGGGGCTGATCAGTAAAAAGAGTTGGTACATCACAGGTATTCAACGTCACCCAGATTTGTCATAACCAAATCCACAACCCCAGAACTCCATAACCATTAAAATAGTCTCACTAAAAGTAAACCCCGTGTAGGTGATATTGGTCATAGCACAGTAACAGGCTCTTTGACCCATCCAGTCTGTAATGAAATATTATTCTGCCTAGTCCCATCAATTTGCATCCGGGCGGTAGCCCTCCCATCCATGGACCTATCCAAATTTCTCCAACATGTTGAAACTGAACCTGCAACCACCACTTCCACTGGCAGCTTCTTCCACACGCTCTCATGACCCTCTGAGTGAATAACTTCCCCCTCATGATCCCCTTAAAGAGTTCACCTTTCACTCCTAATCTACTACTTCTAGTTCTAGTCTCATCCAACCTCAGTGGAAATAGCCTGCTTGTATCTACCCTATCCAAATTCCTCATAATTTTATATACCTCTATCAAATCTCCCCTCATTCTCCTATGCTCCAGGGAATACAGTCTTAATCTATTCAACCTTTCCTTATAACTTCGATCTTCAAGTCTCAGCAACATCCTAAACTCTTTCAATCATAATGATGTTCTGACAGCATCATTACCATTTTACTAGATGATCACAGATCACGGTTTAAAAAGTTTTAAAAAAGAGGCAAGACAAGTCCACTCACCTCGATCCTCCATGAACTTGTACAGTTGTTGCAAGAAATTCTCCCGCTCCTCTGGAAAAGGCTCCACCTCTTCCTAAATATTTGGTGTGGAGGCAGGAAATGGTAGGCAATGCACAGGGGATAAAGTGAGAAAAATACATAAAAATTTGATTTTTAGATTAAAAAATATAAAGTGCTGAGAGCAAAATCTAAACAAAAAATTTCAAGGCAAGAGTTGAATCAGGGCACTTGACACATACAGACAATAAAAGCGATGTGGAGAAAAAGATGGAATTGTAGGGAAGTTATAAAAGCAACAGAACCTTTTTTCCCCCATCACGCCTCTGGTCAGTAAGCTTGAGCCAGCTGATGGCCTAAGCAGACATGCTTATTCTGCTAGCAACTAGCTCAAGACCAGTGTTATGAATGTGAAGCAACTCTGAGGGGCCAAAGGGTACAAAGTCGCCCCCTCCTTTTTGAGAATCGCAAGATCGCTATTAATTCGGGTCTGGGACCCAGGAAATGAGAGGGAGAAATGCAGAATACACAAGGTTTGGAATGTGTCCTGGTCTCAGTGGAACGGAACCACTGATAATGGCCATTATCTTTTGGAGACGGAATTGTGTATTGAGTACTGTACTATTCATTGAAACCCCTCAGGGGACAACCAGAGTGGTCTGGTTGAGGGATTGCATCATCCCAACCTGATTGACATCTGAGACCCCGTGAGTGAGGATAAAAGGGGGTCTGGGGAACAACCCCTTTAGACGCACCAGGAGAAACGCTAGAAATCCCGTGGTAGCGTTTTATAGCGAAGGACGGTGAGAGCTCGTGTGCGTCTTCCCTCGCCAGGGTGGCGGGCTCATCATGGAAGAACGGTTTAGCTAAAGGAGAGACCACAAGTGAAAGACCACGACAACGAGACTCCTGACGAATCAAAATCATAAAAGGAAAGTTGGCAAGTTTTTCTCAAAAATCTCTCTCTCTCTCCAACCATTGCAACACAGCGGTCCCCAACGGCTACAGCCTGCATGAACTGAGTGAACTTTATATTTCCATCGGACAATACATTATCCCCTAGACAACGATAGAGCTTATTTCTTATTGATTATTATTATACCCGCACTTTTAGATTTAGTATTGACGACGGATATTATCTGTATATTTGCATTGATATTATTTTTGTGTATTTTTACTAATAAATACTGTTAAAAATAGTACCATCAGACTTCAATGGACGTCTCCATCTTTGCTGGTAAGTGACCCAGTTACGGGGTTCGTAACACCAGTAAAACCACCGGAAGGAACAACTATGATTGTTTCCCCCCTTTATAATGCTGCATAACAAACACAATTTGCTTTTTTTTGATAATTTGAATTCTTCATCAATGAAAGGATATAGATTATTTTGGGCTCATGAGTATTTAGGATAGATAGATAAATACTTTATTAGGTCCCAAAGGAAAGTGCAGTGTCACAGTAGTACTACAAGTGCACGAATATAGGAATATTAGAAGTAGAAAGAATGAACTACGACTTCTAGTTCTAGTCTCATCCAACCTCAGTGGAAATAGCCTGCTTGTATCTACCCTATCCATATTCCTCATAATTTTATATATCTTATCTTGTTTAGCAGCCTCATTTGTGGCACCTTGTTAAAGGCCTTCTGAAAATCCAAGTAAACAATATCCATTAACTCTTCCACTTAAAGAAACCTTGCTGACTTTGGCCTATTTTATCATGTGCCTGCAAATATCCTGAAATCTCATCCTTACATTAAACCAAGAGTGAAAGCAATGCCTTCTGAAAGTAACATGGTCTGCTTGTATGTGTAATCCAGTATCAAATGTCAAATTTGCAGCAATTACTTTGCTCAAAAGATTCATAAAAATTCAGACATCATGAGCTTTCTTATACTCATTTCATTAAACCGTGTTAGCGATACAGGTCCTCCCCAGTTTTGATATGGCTTCTTGCCCGATAGCTGTTCGTGAGCTGGTGAGGACCTGTGCCTTTTTATTTTTTCTTCCTCATTGACTGGTATAGCTACTGTCACTCTGCTGATGTGGTTATGCTCTTCATCCATTCACAAAAACATTACATCAATTACAGCAAGAAATATGAAAAGAAGTAATGCAAACAGAGAGCAAAAGGTGAGGTAGTGTTCATGGACCATTCAAAAGTCTGATGGCAGAGAGGAAGAAGATATTCCTAAAATGTTAAGTGTTAGGTAAAAGGCACTGAGAGTTTAGATTTCATCACCTAATGCTTCGCCAGTCTGGGAAGTGCAATGGAAATTAAGCTGAATAGAGGTTATCTGTGAAAAACAGTTGCAAATAAAAAAAATTAAGAACAAAAATTATTCAAAGTTCTAAGTACATTTGTCATCAAAGTAGGTATATATCACATATACTACCTTGAAATTTATTTTCTTGCAGACATTCACAGTAGAACAAAGAAATACAACAGTCATTGAAAAGCTACTCACAAAGACTGAAAAACAACCAATATGTTAAAGATGAACTGTGCGAATATAAGAAAAAAAACAATAAATAAGTAAATAAATAATACTAAGAACATGACATGTAGAGTCCTTGAAATTGAGTCCATAGGCTGTGGAATTCATTCAAAGATGAGGTGAACAATATTATTCATGCTGTTTCAGGAGCCTGATGGTTGAGGGGTAACAACTGCCCCTGAACCTGGTAATGTGGGAATTGAGACTTCTGTACCTCCTTCCCAATGGCAGTAATGAGAAGAGAAGACATTATTTGATTAGTTCCCTTTCTGAAACAATTTACTCACCTCCTCCTCACTGCTCTCCTCTTCGTCATCACATTCCTCTTCATCACTGCTTGAACTCTCTTCCTTCAACTCAGTCTTCCAGTTGTGGGGAATGGTTCCGCTCTTCAAGAATTCTAGAGCCTGGTCCAAAGCTGAAAAACACACTCAAATACTCATGACTATGTTTTTAAAGTTGATTCGTTTTTTTGCAAAAATTAGTTACAGTAAAGTAACATCCTCGGGTGTTGGTTAGATTTTGGGATGTGTTGGCATAAGGGTGCAGAAAATACATTTAATATTACATGTTTGTGCAGAGGAGATTTACCAGGATGCTGCCTGGATTAGAGAGCATGCCTTATGAGAAAAGGTTGAGCAAGCCAGGGTTTTTATCTTTGGAGAGGAGGAGGACGAGAGGTGACTTGATAAAGGTGAACAAGATGATAAGAGGAATAGATTGAGAGGACAGCCAGAGACATTTTCCCAGGGACAGAACAGTTAATACCAGGGAGAATAATTTTAAGGTGATTGGTGGAGGGGTGGGTGGATGGAGTCAGAGGTTGTGCTCTGCTGGGGGTGGTAATCGTGAAGATACATAGGGGCATTTAATCTTAAACAGGCACATGGATGAAAGAAAAATGAAGAGCTTTGTAAGAGGGAAGGTTTAGATTGATGTTGAAGTAGGTTAAAATCTGGACACAACATCGTGGACTGCAGGGCCTGTACTGTGTTCTGTTTTTCGGGAGGGGGATGGAGTAAGCAAAGAGGGAATGGTGATGAGATCCAGACGAAGGGGGTAGGGTGAATGATACAAGTGAGAATATGCTGCAGAGGCTGGAAGGTGAAGGAAGCTTAACCAATCAATTCCAATAAACTAACCAAATCTCATTCCTGCAGCAGAACATGAACTTTCCCATTTTCTGCCTATTAGCTTGGCATGATAACACAACATTCTTATTACCTTCCTTCATAGCTGCATCATACTTTGAGGCCATCTCACTGTCAAATTCTGCGATGTCCTTCCTGGGCACAGCCACTCTAGGTAACAAATCAGACAGAGAATTAAGGTCAAAAGAGCAGAAACAAAGATAAGGAATGGCATGAGTGCAACATAAATACTTCCATGGGCCAAGAGTTTGTCTCCATGCAGTGAATTTACATAATTCTTTGGAAGTGCATTCTTAATGGCATCAGCACAATAGTGCAGCAGTTAGGTAACACTGTAAGATCCGGATTCAATTCCTGCCACTGTCTGTAAGGAGTTTGTACGTTATTCACATGAAAACATGGGTTTTCTCCAGGTGCTCCGGTTTCCTTCCACAATCCAAAGGCGTACAGGTTAGGGTTAGCAAGTTGTGGGCATGCTCTGTTTGCGGCATTTGCATTCGTCTGTGGCTGCACAATGCAATATGAGCAACTGCTGCGGGCTGTTCTTGCAGAAACATGGCTTAAAGTTGGTTCAAGTTTTGCACCTTGGCCCCAGAGGAATGTTGTTTCATTTAGCTATATACATGCGCATGATAGAATGACAATTAAACTTGTCATTTGTGTTGAGGATGTTCAAAATTAAATTTCACTGTATATTTTGATGTATATGCAGCAAATAAGGCTGGACTATTTAATCTGTTTTAACCCATCTGCTCACTGCTTTGTTTATGTGAGGGAACATGATGACACAACCTCTGCAAATTAAGAATGGAAAAGTTTGCATGTGAGACAATAGGCTTCAAAAACTGTTTGTATTAAAGGTTTATTTATTATTTTCAATGTGAAATTTTTCCTCTCCAGGTAGCCACAAAACCAAGAAAGAGAAAGTACAGCAGCACAATCATCAACCCCCAAATCCCTCACCCCCCGCATACAAAAAAATGAGAAAGATTAGGTGAAAAAACACAGAATATAAAAAACTATAAGATTGAAGTCCATATCCAAAAATGCAGAAAACCTGGGTACCATTCTCTGGGCCCAGCGTCAGGCTCTCCCCTCTCAGGTAGCAGAGTGATTCCCAGTGATCAAAAGGCAGGCAGCCGGTGCTCACCTTCCACATTCACCTCGATGTTTCAATCTCCCTCATCACTTTGATTGGTGAGCATTGGAAGCTTTAATCGGTGAAATGGAGTTGAACAACAGCATGCACCCTGACCTGCAGCCTCCTTGCCATGAAGTTCGTAAATGCTGTCTCTGCCTCCTGGAATCTTCTCGGAGACTGCAGAGCACTAAAACACAAAAACGATCTCCAAACTTCTGCATTCACCTCGATGTTTCAATCTCCCTCATTGCTTTAATCAAAGAACAATGGAAGCTTTAACGTTGAACATCAGCCCACAGTCTGCCTGCACTTGCCATCTCTGCTTGCCGGTATCCTCTCGGAGACTGCAGAGCACTGGAACGCCCAAAATGATTTCCCAATTGCAAATCACAGGCTCCAGCAGTTCCAGAATCACATTCAATGTAAAAGACATAAAAGTAGTGAAATATATGGTTTCATGATCTATCCAGAAGATGTCAACAGAAGGAGCATTGCACCATCTTCACTAGAGGCCAACATGCTGATACATCAGGCTAAAGGATTTTGCTGACATGGCAGGCTAAAGAGGGTTCAAAGGCAATGAGAGGACAGTATCAGGGAACCCCAGAGAATGATGAACAGGGAACAGAGGAGCAGAGACAGAAATAATGCCAAACAGATTCTGAAGTGTTAGATCGATGTTTTCACTTTCAGTGGCAGTGTTACTCTACTGACTACAAAACAATTAGAAGCTACTGCCCATCAGACCTTTAATGCCATAAAGAGAAACCAGTAACATCATTACTTGTTTCCTCATCTATCAACTCATTTGGAAGGCTATGTCACGCAGGCTGTGACCAGTAGTCCTTAAGGGAACTTCCAGCACTCATCCATTCCCAAGCAGGTGCGGGGCTTAGACAGACTAGCTGGTAAGTTAGGGACTTTCTGAATGACATTTGCACACTAGTTCATTGCTGAACCCAACATGGAATTAATAGTGGAGCCCAATCGCACTGGGATTTCCCCAGCATTTCATGAGAGAATAAGCCTCTCCAGTCTTTCACCAGCAGGATGGGATATCTCACTCGTCTTAATGGGGATTCTTAACCTGGAGAATGGGCAGGACAAATGCATTTTAATTACTTTTCTCTAAAATTTCTACTGATTTGAAAATGTTTTGATTAACTTAATTTTTAATTTTTTTTAAATTTTTGTTTTTTTTTAAAGAAAAACTATTTTCTTAACTCCTTATAGGTTAAAAACAATTAAAGTAAAACTCTGCAGCTTAGAGAAAAGGCAAAGCCCTGCCTCAGCTTTGCCTCCTGTGAAAGGATCTCCAGATATTTGGCATTATGAGTGGCAAGTCTGTGTTAGGCACTATCATGCCCAGTATTTAAGAGTTTTCAAACGGCAATTGATTCAGTACCCATCCAAATATTCTAAGATACGGGATTATAGGTTTGGAATTATGTGTACAGACAGAGGAAATGCCAAAGGAATAGAAACAAAAGGGTCTTTTCAGATTGACTGCTGTAATTTATTGTGTGCCACAGAGATGAGTGCAAGACCCTCAGCTGCATTGCTTAGAAGGGTGGGAAAATTAAATACATTTTACAGCGAAGTAGCAAATCATCAGTCCCCAGAACATATCAAAGTGATTGAACTGGATGTCTGGACAACGATAAAGGCACCAGACCAGATTGGAAAGCATAAGGTGTCGGGGCCCTTTTGAGACATGATTTTGTGCTCACCTTTTAATCTATAACCTAATCCTTCCCTCTTTAACACTCTAGTTTTCTATCATCAATGTCTCTACCAAAGATGCTCTTAGATTCCCCTAATGTATCTGCCTCTACTACCATGCCTGTCTAGGTGTTCCAGAAATCCACCACCCTATATATAATGAACTTACTTCTAACTTCCCCACTATACTTCCCTCCAATTTCTTTAAAATTCTGCTCCCTCTTATTAGCCATTTCCGCCCTGGGAAAAAGTCTCTGTCAGTCGGCCATCGCTCCAAAGCAAAAAGCATTAGCTCACTCAAACTACCTTCATAAGACATGCTTAAGAGTACAGAAGAATCTTGCTTTACTATTATACGGAATACAAGATTGCTTTTGTATTTTCCTGCAGTTGAAGGATGCCTGGGCAGTCCTGTAACCCAGGTCTACTTTCCTGCCCGTTTCCCATACTGCCTCATTCCAAACAGCCATCAATCTCAGATGTGCAAGTCCTCAACAGCTAAGCATCCACAACCATTTGTGACAATTATAAAGACTGGCAGCCTGCATAACAAATTATCTACTTTAAAAATCAGTCCACATCAAGACCATACGACATGGAAGCAGAATTAGGCCATTTGGCCCACAGAGCCTGCTCTGCCATTCCACGATGGCTGATTTATTATCCCTCTCAACTCCAATCTCTTGCCTCCTCCCCATAACCTTTTACACCCTTAAATAAAATCAGAATTTTTTGAAACATTTCAGTAATGGGCCCTTATATTTAAATTATCATTCCCCCCATTCTAGAACTTTCCGCCAAAACAAGGATCAAGCAGTATCCACAATTCCATTCCCTTTCCTCATTTTATATACTTCAATGATATCATCATTCTTGTTCTTCTAAACACCAGCAAATATTAACTAATCTTACTCAAGCTCAGCCACCGCTCACTTCTGCTTCTATTTCTTACCTTTTTAATGTCCTTAAGCATATGATGACAAGGAAAGGAGTGCTCAGCCCCGTTGAGATTAAGCACATTTTGGCAGTGGGGTTTCCAACAACAGAATGCAAGTGTCGTGTGTATTAGATGCAATGCTGGGTTTTCTGTTGGACTAGATTTCAGGATTAAATCCATGCTACAAGAGCTCTGAGTCAAGCATGGCTTTTTGCAACATGATCTATGAAAGGACTTACAATTTCCCATCCTTGAATGAGCGAACTAAAACGCTGTCCTTTTTCACTGTGACTTCATCACTGCAGTCTGGTGAAATAACCTGTAGAAACAAAAATGATTTTTGTTTATCAAGATGTACATAGAATAAAATAAAACAACATGATAGAATGTGAACTAAAGATAGTAACTCATACATAAACTCATTGAAGGGGATTGTTTCCATACTGACATCCTTAAATGAACTCCTCCCTGGCGTGTGTCTTTGGTTAATTTCAAAAGATTAACTACAATTCTGATTTTTCTGTTAGACAAATGTAGTGAGCTTTAATCTGAGATCTTAAGCTTCCTCAATATTTTAATTACTTACTTAAAAAGGATGGCAAGTGGTGCAGCAGTTAGTGCTGCTGCCTTACAGCTCAAGAGATTCGATCCTGACCTTGAGTGCTGCCTGTATGGAGTTTGCATGCTCTCTCTGTGACTTTGGATATTTCCTCTCACATCCCAAAAATGTTAACTTGCTGTTGTGTATTATCACTTTGTGAACAGCATAAAGAATCAAAGGAACCAGCTTAGAATCAGAGTCAGCTTTATTATTACTGACATGTTGTGAAATTTTTGTTTGTGGCAGCAGTACAGTGCAATACATACAAAATATAAATTACAATAAGCAACATCAAAGAGCTGCAGTGTAGCTCCTATGAATTTATAGACTTGATAACACTATGAATGGGGAGAATGGGGTTGAGAGCGAAAATAAATCAGCTATGGTCAAATGGCAGAGCAGCCTCTAAGGAGCAGAATGGCCTAATTCTGTTCCTATGTCTTGTAGTCTTGTATAGACTTGACAATACTGTAAATATAAAGAAAGACTGTTTTACTGTGAATTAAGTTTATTTTTGAAATAGCTGGTTTATGTCAAGATCTGATCCGCAGGGATGCACACCGAGATATACACTGCTAGAAGATCATCAACTAGGTGGAAGACACTCTTTGGTAGTTTTGTCGTCTCCCTGTGTCAGGAGATGTCCCTATGTGAATGCATATTCCAGGGCAGGGAGGTATGTGGTGAGAGACAAATGTATAAAGGTGCAGTGATCGCAAAGGCTGTCGGGAAGAGCCACAGCCAAGGGCCTTGCTGCCACTGGATACTGAATAGCTAGGTCATGTATAACAGCCACTCAAACAATATACAAATTTACTTTGAGCTTTGAACATGAGTATTTGTTGTAAGAAGGAAACTAAAGCCGGTGGCACAGTGGATGGGGCAGGAGGCTGGCAGTGCAGAAGGTCATTGCTGGTTACAACAGAATATTGATAATGCAGGCCTAGGCTAAGAAGTGGCAAACAGAAGTCAATCTGGAAACGTGTGAAGCGATACACATTGAAAGGTCGAATTTGAAGGTAGAGTACAGGGTTAAGATACTTGGTTTTAATGCAACTCTATTAAACACTGATTAGAACACACCTGCAGTTCTGGTACTTATTATAGGAAGGATGTGAATGTTTTAAAGAGGGTGCAGAGGAGGCTTACCAGGATACTGCCTGAATTAGAGAGCATGTTTTATGAGGAAAGGTTGAGCTCTTTGGAGGGTAGATTGTGAGGTGATTTGATAGAGATGTACAAGATGAGAGAGCCCGTGCCTTTTCCCCAAGATGTAGATGCGAGACAGCATAATTTTAAGGCAATTGGAGGAAAGTATAAAAGGGATGTCAGAGATTGTGTATTATTTTTTTTAAAAATACAGAGTGGTAAGTGCATGGAATGCATTTCCCAGGGTGGTGGTAGAGGCAGATACATTAGGGGAGGAGTTCCCAAACTTTTCTACGCTATGTACCAATACCATTAAGCAAGGGGTCTATGGATCCCAGGTTGGGAACCCCTGCATTAAGGAGATTTAAGAGACTCTTCACACTTCAAAGTAAATTTATTATCAGAGTACATATATGTCACCATATACAACCCTGAGATTCATTTTCTTGCAGGCATTCACAGTAAATATAAAAAACACAATAGAACCAATGAAAGACCGCCACCCCCATCCCCAACAGGACTGACAAACAACCAATGTGCAAAGGACAACAAATTGTACAAATACAACAACAATAATAATAATAAATATGTACAGTAAGCGATAAATATCAAGAACATGAGATAGAGAAAGAGCCTTAGACAGGCATGTGGATGAAAGAAAAATGGAAGTCTATGTAGGAGAGAAACAGATTGATAGGTTAAAATGTCAGCACAACACGGGCTGAAGGGCCTGTACTGCGCCGTAGTATTCTACGTTCTATGTGGGGCACTGATGCGTTGCAAGAGAATGCATTGATACGATTGGATAATGAATATAAAGACAGACATGGACTGATTGCATTCACTATAAAGTATATTTTTGACATAGATAAAGATCGCTATGGAGCAGTCCAATCATAAAAGGGTCTAACTGGACTGATCCATTATTTGGAATGGCCCCTCTACTGAGACCCTCCCCTTAACACCATCTTTTTCCATTTCCCACTCTCCATCAATCCTGTTTTCTTGTTTCCATGGTAGCTAGCCATGAAGAAATCACTTTAACAGTGCTAACACACTTCCCAGTGGGCAGTGCACAAATGAGAGAGCAGCTGTCAGCCAAGGCTGCAGCTGCTATCAGTGCACAAGCAAGACAACTTCTAATACTTTGAAATCAGGGAAAAAATGGGATATCCAGACACAACCATGATCTAATTCAGTTGCCTTCTGATTGGGAATTAGAGGAAAATACCAAGCTAGTGCCTATCTAAATACCAAAAATGGGTAAATTCTCACCTTCATTCAAAAGTTTAAGTGTTTTAAAAAATGCTCACCAGAGCTGGGTACCGGGATGTCTTCCTTTTGTCTCCATTCGTACACTCTACACAGACAATTTTGCCAATTAATTCATCACTTAATCGTCTGTCTTCATCATCTTCATCACTGGATGAAGATGAATCTTCTTCATCAGGGCTATAATGAAATTGCACCAGAGATGAGATCATGCATGCAGAATATCAGAGTGTCTCAAGACATGCAAAACGATAAAAATCATTTTCAAACACTACCAATGATTAGATAGGGTGGAATATTAACATAACGTGTGTGGATGTTTGTACTTCGGACAAATCACAAGTACATTACTACACTAGCTTAATACAGGCTGTTTCACAGGTTACAAACATCTGACTTATAGACACTCTTTACATACGAATGAGCTCCTATAATAACATTAAATTTTGTTCTTATGAATGGCAGATCTAGCTTCCCCTTTCTCTTTGCAGTTTCAGGTAATTGCTTTTTCTTAGCACTGTCCTATGTGTTTCTCAGTATGGTCCTGTGGAGCTGTGGTTATTGCATTGAGTGATTTTGAAATATTTTATGACTTGTGGAGCTCTGTAAAAATAGAACCCATTCATTTCCTGGGGATTGCCTGTAATGTGCTCTAAAACACGTTTCTTATTTTTCATAATGAAAAAATAAAAGTAAACAAAGGAATATTGAATAATTTACTGGTCAAGTATTGGGATGAACTCTCATGATTTGCATCCAAAGCAAGGGCATGCTCCTAGTAGAGAAGTTAGGGGTTAGTGGGAGTGAGATGAGGTTTTTGAGAAGTTACTTTTGAATGGGGAAATCAGTTAATTAGATGGAAATTTCATCTAATGGCGGGAAGCAGCAGCCATCCTACTTAGTTCAGCCTTCTTGAGGTTGGTAGAAATGATTGAAAAACAATGACTGCCTTCAAGAATACAAAGAGTTAAAGTACACTGGTGTTCGAGTGCACAGTGAAGCTAAAAGGGGTATGGTATTATCACATATAGAAAGGTATGTCATTGAAAGCACTGGAAACCTGACCCGAACACTAGTACTCCCCTTTCAATGCTGTGCCACGACTTTAACTAAATCTTCAGATTTTGCTGGGGCTCCACAGCAATGAAATCATAAAAAGAGAATTTTCATCATCATTTGGCTGAGTGTGAGTTACCTGTGAGGGCTAGGCCGAGTGGTGCAGCCACTCAGCAATAAATGTGCCCTGTGCAGGCATTGCTGGGCACTCGCAGATCAAAGTGCCTGGATCCTACAGTGGCATGGTAGCTTAGTGGTTAGGATGGCACTTTACAGTGCCAGCAATCCAGGTTCAATTTCCACTGCTGTCCACAACGATGTTCTCCCCATGATTGCATGGGTTTCCTCTCACATTCCAATGGCGTACAGTTACGGTTAGTAAGTTGTGGGCAAGCTATGTTGGCACCAGAAGCGTGGCAACACTTGCCAGCTGCTCTCAGACTGTGTTGGCTACTGACGCAAACGTCACATTTCACTGCAGGTTCCAATCACATGTGACAAATAAAGCTAATTCTTTTTATTTGACTTTAATCACCTCCTGCCCTTTCTCATCTAACTGCACTGCTCTCTCTGCATCGCAGAAGTAAAGATTTTTACTCGTCATGTATATGAAGGATGCAAGTAATAAAGTCAATTCCGTTCAATTCAAGTTTCTCTATGGCAACATAGAGGCTTTAGATGGAGGACAGTGACTATGAGCAGTTTTCAGCCAAATATAATGATGTGCCGTCATTGGGGAGGATCCAGAAAAGGCTCATAAGAATTATCCCAGGAATGAACGGGTTAACGTATGGGAAGTGCTTCATGGCTCTGGGAACATACTTGCTGGAGTTTAGACGAATGGGGTGGGGGAGGGAGAGAAATCTCATTGAAACCAGCTAAATATTGAAAAATCTAGATAGAGTGGTGACCAGAGGGCACAGCCTCAGAATAAAAGGATCTCCTTGTAGAACAGGGATGAGAAACAATTTCTTTAGCCAGAGAGTGGTGGATCTGTGGAATTCATTGCTACCGATGTGTGTGGAGGCCAAGTCACTGGGTATATTTAAAACAAAGATTGATCGTTTCTCGATTAGAAGGTGATGGGGAGAAGGCAGGAGAATGGGATTGAGAGATAATAAATCATCCATGTTGAAATGGCGGAGCAGACTCAATGGGCTGAATGGCCCAATTCTGCTCCCATATCTTCTGGTTTTATTTCTCTATGGTAGTAGGTATTCAAGTAGGTCAAGCTACACAGGTCAGACAACAGCTTCTGACACATTCAAAAGGAGGCAATGAGAAGAACAGTAGGATCTGGGCATTACCAGAGGTGGCTAGGGTACCACAACCTGCCTTTGTACATAGTCAATCTACACCAAATTGGGCATTGCTTTATTACTGTTTGAATCCCACTGGAGGGCAATGACTCGTGCTGGGTTCTAGGCACAGCATCATTTATTCTGAACAGAGAGGTCAATTTTTTTTAAAAACACACAGGCTGGGTACACACCTGTTAGCGTTTGGATTTCAGGACTAAGAGCTCTTTAACACATCAGCACTCTACTGGGGTAGAGCCAAGCATGGCACCAGTGGCAATAGGATTAGCACAACACAGATTGTCAGAAACAAAGTATCCTGCTGATCCACCGCTTCGTAACAAAAGTCCATCTCTCATTTCAAAAGTGACATTTGATATATGCAATTTATATTTCAAAGTAATTGCTTAAGAATGAAACTGAGTACCAATCTTGCCAAAATAAACCCCACAAAACATGCTTATGATTTCTTTATGCACAGCACAACCACGATGCTTTAACATGCTGCAATTCACCTGAGGAATTTGATTAACTTCTTAAAACAGAGAGCTTTTATCCAATGATATTTTAAAGGCTACAAATCATGTCCAGTAACAAAACTACAACAAATAAACACAAGAGATTCTGCAGATTCTGGAAATCCAGAGGAACACAAACATATTGCTGGAGGAACTCTGCAGCTCAGGCAGCACCTGTGCACAGGAATAAAGACCAAGCCCTGATAAAGCATTGACTTTTTATTCCTCTCCATAGATGTTGACTGACCTGCTGAATTCCTTTATAGGGAATAGGGAATAGTGGATAGGGGAGAGCCAGTGGATGTGGTATATTTAGATTTTCAAAAGGCTTTTGACAAGGTCCCACACAGGAGATTAGTGTGCAAACTTAAAGCACACGGTATTAGGGGTATGGTATTGATGTGGATAGAGAATTGGTTGGCAGACAGGAAGCAAAGAGTGGGAGTAAACGGGACCTTTTCAGAATGGCAGGCAGTGACTAGTGGGGTACCGCAAGGCTTAGTGCTGGGACCCCAGTTGTTTACAATATATATTAATGATTTAGACGAGGGAACTAAATGCAGCATCTCCAAGTTTGCGGATGACACGAAGCTGGGTGGCGGTGTTAGCTGTGAGGAGGATGCTAAGAGGATGCAGGGTGACTTGGATAGGTTAGGTGAGTGGGCAAATTCATGGCAGATGCAATTTAATGTGGATAAATGTGAGGTTATCCACTTTGGTTGTAAGAACAGGAAAACAGATTATTATCTGAACGGTGGCCGATTAGGAAAAGGGGAGATGCAACGAGATCTGGGTGTCATTGTACACCAATCATTAAAGGTGGGCATGCAGGTACAGCAGGCGGTGAAAAAGGCAAATGGTATGAAGGATTTGAGTACAGGAGCAGGGAGGTTCTACTGCAGTTGTACAAGGCCTTGGTGAGACCGCACCTAGAATATTATGTGCAGTTTTGGTCCCCTAATCTGAGGAGAGACATTCTTGCCATAGAGGGAGTACAGAGAAGGTTCACCAGATTGATTCCTGGGATGGCAGGACTTTCATATGAAGAAAGACTGGATCGACTAGGCTTATACTCATTGGAATTAAGAAGATTGAGGGGGGATCTTATTGAAACGTATAAAATTCTAAAGGGATTGGACAGGCTAGATGCAGGAAGATTGTTTCCGATGTTGGGGAAGTCCAGAACGAGGGATCACAGTTTAAGGATAAAGGGGAAGCCTTTTAGGACCGAGATGAGGAAAAACTTCTTCACACAGAGCGTGGTGAATCTGTGGAATTCTCTGCCACAGGAAACAGTTCAGGCCGGTTCATTGGCTATATTTAAGAGGAAGTTAGATATGGCCCTTGAGGCTAAAGGGATCAGAGGGTATGGAGAGAAAGCAGGTACAGGGTTCTGAGTTGGATGATCAGGCATGATCATACTGAATGGCGATGCAAGCTCAAAGGGCTGAATGGCCTACTCCTGCACCTATTTTCTATGTTTAGCATTCTGTATGGGTTACTCTAAAACTACAATACAGATTATGTCTTTGCTGGCAATATTCCAATGCAGTAGAGAATGGTGCATTATGTTCAATATTAAAATGTTGTTTACCTTTTTAATTGGAGGGGATGGTCACACTTTGAACTGCTACTTTCAGCTTTGTATCTGCATTCAATGGCAAAGATTGTTCTTTCAGAATTGGATTACACAAATCATTCCCAAAGACAGAGGTCATTCTCACGAGCAAGACAGTGACTTGGAACTTTGCTCTGGAATCCTATTCCACATAATCTCAAAACCTTGCATTTTGAACAGAACCACTCTGTTATGTATCAAATTAAACTGGGAGACATGGCAAGCTCTTTTTGCAATCAAGGACTCAACAACTCGGTCTTCAACTAATGAATACCCTGCCAGCACTGCAGTCTCATCACTGGGACAGCGAGCTGTCTACTTTTTACTATTTACCTGGGCTGTGCTCTTCACATGCATTTTGAATTATATTTTCTTAACTTATTTGTGTCAATATTTTGTTTTTATGTGCTACGTGTGATGTATGAATTATAGATGCATCGTGGTCTGGAGGAATATTGTTTCATTTGGTTCTATTACTTGAACTTGAATTTCATCCCAGCTTAACTGATTGGAAGATAACTGTGCTAAATATAACCATTTTTAACAACTGATTATGATATAATCACACATCAAATTCTTATTTTAGTGTAAAAAGAGTCAACAGAATAAAAAATGTAATCAGGTGGAAATATCATGAAAATCCCACAATCTCATACTGAATTTACATTGTTTCCCAGCCAAGCTCAGAATATGGAGCACTAAAACAAAAACAGAAAATGCTGCCAGCACTCAGAGGTTATATATAGAACAACTCAGTCAGCATTTCAAGTGCAGACCCTTCTTCAGAACTGACAGATGATCTGAATGAACAGCAAGACCCAACAAAGGTCAGAGGGAAAAATATGCATACGTACAGCAGAGATGTGTTTAAAACGCCTGAAAAAACCATGCAGAGGAAAAACCACAGACATTGCGTGCCACGGTGGTGCTGCAGCAAGCGTGTCGGTTTTCTAGCTCAGAGTGCTCCAGAGTTTGGAATTCAATTCTGGTGCTGTCTATAAGGAATTTGTACATTATCTCTGTTAACCCTGTGAATTTCCTCCAGATAGTCTGGTTTCCTCCCACAGACCACAAACATACTGGGTAGCAGGTTATTTGGTTGTTGTAAATTGTCATGTGATTAATTAGTACCACTGAATCAAAGGTGGTGATAAATCAGCATATAAGAGGGAGACTGAAATCTGGCTGAGTGGTACGAAAACAACAACCTCTTATTCAATATCAGCAAGACCAAGGAGCTGATTATTAACTTCAGGAGGAGGAAAGTAGAGGTCCATGAGCCAGTCCTCATTAGAAGATCAGAGGTGGAGACAGTCAGGAACTTTAAATTCCATGGTGCTATTATTTCAGAACTGTCCTGGGCCCAGCACACAAGTGCAATTACAAAGAAAACATGGCAGCATCTCTACTTCCTTAGGAGTTTGCAAAGATTTGACATGACATCTAAAATTTTGATAAACTTCTATAGATGTGTGGTGAGAGTATATTGACTGGCTGCATCTCAGCCTGATATGGAAACACCACTGCCCATGCATGGTAAATCATACAAAAAGTAGTGGATACGGCCCAGTTCATCATGGGTAAACTGTGCACATCATCGAGCACACCTACATGGAATGCTGTCACAGGAAAGCAGCGTCCATCATCAGGGACTCCCACTAATCAGGTCATGCTCTCTTCTCACTGCTGCCATCAGGAGGGTGGTACAGAGGGCTCAGGACCCACAGCATCATATTCAGGAACAGTTATTAACCCTCAACCTCAGGCTCTTGAACCAAAGGGGATAACTGCACTCAACTTCCCTCGCCCCATCACTGAAATGTTTCCACAATCTATGCGATTACTTTCATGGACTTCTCATCTCTGATTCTCGGTATTTATTATTTATGATTAGTGTTTTTCTTTTTTGTATTGGCACAGTCCATCGTCTTTAGCACTCTGATGGAATGGAGAGTTGGTGAAGTCTTTCATTAATTCTATTATGGCTATTATTCTATTATGGATTTATTGATTACACTTGTAAGAAAGTGAATCTCAGGGTAGTATATGGTGACATATATCTACTTCGATAATAAATTTACTTTCAACTTTGAGATAGGTGGGTTGCTTGGGCCGGAAGGGCCTGTTCCCTGCTGTGTGTCAAAATAAAAATTGATAAAACATAAAAGGGAATTAAATCACTTGGAGGTGGGAGCAATAGCAAACAAAATTGGAAGAACAAAAAATACTTGATTCTTTACATGCCAAGAGGCACATCTGAAATGATCGCTTAACTGCTTTCTCTACAGATACTGCCTGTCCTGCTAATCACTTTCACTTTCATTTACTTCACTTCCAAAAATCTGTCACATGTATCTGTAAAACTGATCTTGTTACTTCTCCTCCCCCTTCTTGTTTTTAGGGTTAGCCCAACGCAAATGTCAAAGTAAAACACTACACAATACAGTTTGAAATAGTTCTTCTCACAAATAAGAATGGTCTTATTTATACCAAGTATCCCTATTTCCACTAGTTTGCATGAAAAATAGCTTTCTCTCCTTGTCATACTGACCTGGCTCGTGCATCGTGCAGATGGCTGGGACACAACATCAATGGTCGACCTTGACCAATGGAGGCCTCACACCCCTAGTTCCAGCCTCAAAGTAGACAAGACACTACATTGCAACTAAATAATAACCAGTTCCATGACGGCCACTTACATCAGTCTTACTACTGAAAAACATAAAGGGAACTGAGAACTAAGTAACTCTCAGACTCACTGTGACCCAATGTTCAGGAAGCTCCGTGATAGCAGTTACTTGAGGCAATGCAATGATTCATCACAGGAAGCTTGAGCTCTTTACATTTGTAATAAATATGGTCTGCACTACAGAGAGTTGGCAAGTTTGTGTTAATACAATCTGCCTGGACACAGCATCATCGTATAAAATACAATTGACAGTGCAGAAATATTCTGAGATTTCCGCATGTGAAGGAGGAGATTCTGAGGTCTAAATGACAACCACAGAAGACTGTATTGTGAGGACACCAGTCAGACTTTACAAACTGCTTGATCAATGTTAATTCATTCTACTCCCCCTTGATTCCATTTTGTCTGCTTAACAAAAGTCTAATCTCAGTTTTCAAAATTTCGAACAAACAACAGCTGAATGCGAGTGGCCCAGTGTTCGACAACCTTCTGTGTGAAGACATACTTCCTAAAGAAGTTTACCACTATTAATAAAGTGTTTGCCTAAATCAATTTAACCATTGGGCCTCTGCAACCTGGTGGTTAAATTGGATCAGAATATACTATCTCAGATTAAAAAAACAGAGTGGAGGTGGTTCAATACAATTCGATTTGGATATTTATATGTTAGATTATACTTAATGCCAAGAAGAGAAAAAAAGATAGATGCCTGCATGCCCTGTTCACTGGCCATCCAGGCCACGACCCCTTCTTGCTATCACCATCGGGCAGGAGGTGTCCACATCAGCAGGTTCTGGAACAGTTATTACCCTACAGCCAGTCAACCAGCATGGATAATTTCAATCACAACTCTGAACTGATTCTATGACCTACAGATTCACTTTCAAGGACTCTTTACAACTCATGTTCTCAGTATTATTATTTTTAATTTGCACATTTTGTTTTTTGTACATTGATTGTTTGCCAGGTTTTATGTATATTTTTCATTAGTTCTATCGTATTTCTTCATTTTCCTGTAAATATCTGCAAGAAAATGAATCTCAAGGCAGCACATGGTGACACATATGTATTTTGAGAATATATTTACTTTGAACCTTGACAGACAGTGAACCATTGGATGAGAATGCAGCCTAAGATGAAAAGACAACCACTGTTACAAGCCCTAAACTGCCAATATAGTACTGTCATCTTGCAAAAGTGACAGCAATGCTTGTTCCACCTGACGGAGGCATAGGGCAGAATGCATTCAAATTGCAAAATAAAAGACCTGGAGTACATTTCAGTTACTTGATAAAATTAAGTAAGGTACAAAATGTGTGGACATTATAGACTACTGACTGCAATGTCTTGTGAGAGGAATGAACTGACATGAATAGTTAATAATACATTATTCAAATTCACTGTAACTTAAATATGGAATAAAAGGATGTATCCTTTGGCTTTATTTAAAGCAGAGTTGACAGGTTCTAGATTAGAAGGAGTGTCAAGGGTCATGGGGAGAAGGTAGAAGAATGTGGTTAAGAGGGACAATAAATCAGCCATGATGGAATGGTGGAGCAGTCTTGGTAGATCAAATGGCCTAATCCTGCTGCTAAATTTTATGGTTTTATGGTCTAAAGGCTCTGAAGATGAAAATTTATGAACAAATGTTACGTTTGACACACATTACTCCTGATGGTTCTCATTGGGGCACATCTTTTGTTCTGTTGCTCACCTGGCTTTAAAGACAAAACAATCAAAATAATTTCAAAATGTGTTACTTGACCAGGAAGCCACTGTAGCTCCTATGTGTTGAGGCACAAGAGAATACTTGAGAGATTTCACAGAACTCTCAATAGATGGGGAAAAAACAAGGTGGGCTTGGGATGCTGTATCGTAGCATAATGTTTAGAATAATGCTATTATAGCACCAGCGATCATCGTTCAGGGTTCAATTCCTGCTACTGCCTGAAAGGAGTTTACATTCTACCCGTGAATACATGCATTTCTTCCAGGTGCTCTGGTTTCCTCACATATTCCAAAGACAAATGGTGATGGTTAGTGAGTTGTGGGCACACTATGTTGATGCTGGAAGTGTGGTGACACTTGCAGGCTGCCTAGCACAACCCTTGCTGATCTGATTTGACGCTAACAATGCATTTCACTATATGTTTCGATGTACATGACATGACAAATAAAACTAACTTAATCTTTTAAAATGTCATACAGTTCTCACTTTTACAATCAAAGTCCAACTCAGGCAAATGAAATTAAAACTTATCTTTCTTTCTACAGTGAGATACTCATTTAAAGTGAATGAGGTACTTAACCGACCTCGGAGTGGTTGGAACTCATCGAAGATAGGTGAACAACAACTCTCATTACTGAGGAGGCCCTCCGTTGGTCGAGGGCGACCACAGATGTTGCAATACGTAGCATGTGAGTGTATCCAAATCCAACCCTTGTCATCTATAGCGAGAGGGTGGCAAATCTGTGGAATTCATTGCCACAGGTGCCTGTGGAGGCCAAGTCATTGGATATATTCAAAGCCAATGTTAACAGGTTCTTGATTAGTAAGGGTGTCAAAAGTTATGGAGAGAAGGTAGAAGAATGGGGTTGAGAGGGATAATAAATAGGCCATGATTGAATGGTAGAGCACTCAATTAGTTGAATGGCCTAATTCTGTTCCTGTCTTATGATCTTGTAGAAAAGGAGATTCAGAGGAATGTCAAGGGGTGGAAGATAATTGAATCAGGACCTGTTAATATTTTAAGCTACATATCCTGAACACAAATTTAAATCTTCACTGTAAATACAAATGAGAAATCATGTGAAGGAAAAAGTCTTTGCCAATTTGTTAGACTGCACTTAGACATCCCCACCCGTAACAACGTTGCTAAACTTTGCAATTACAACATAAGAGATCTAAGTAGGTAGTTTACATTACAAGCAATAGAATTTACAATGAGGTATAAAAGTTGGATGGATATGCATTTCTTAATATTGTTTATATTAATAACAATAATAATGGTTTAAGAAAGTACATGCAATATATTTGCAAGTTATGTTAATACATGCCCTAAGGATATTTAATGATGCAGTCACTAGGGACAGTGCTCTGGCATGGAAAGACAATGGAACAGCTAGATTGTTCATTTTTCATAGCACGACTGAGATGGCAATGGAAACTCTGGCAAACAGTTTTAAAGAAATTTAGGAGAACGCTCCCCCACCATGGGAGGTGCAGTAAACTTTACATCCAAGTTACATGGAAGTCATTTGTATAGATTTTTAAAGGCACTGAAGAAAACTACTAGGCCCGCCAAATCATTGCCAGTATAAGTGAACAGAAATATCTTAAAAGTTTTATATTCCAAATCTATATACTACTAATTATTACTCACACTGGATTAGACCTTCTTCCTCGGTTGGACTTCTTTCCAATGACAGGAGTGCCAAAATGTTCAGGATTGGTAAGAGGCAACTGATCAAGAGTCTAAAACATCAGCAAGCAAAACACAATCAACAGATCCATAGGAAACCCAGGATCAAATCAGCAACGTGAAATGTTTCTTTTCTCCACTAACCTCACTTTCAGCAAAGTGTCTCTCTCCTTTCAGGCAGAGGGACGTTCGTCTCAATGTTCTTTCATCACCATCATCAAAAACTGTAATCAGACACACATAAAGTTACTTTATAAAGTTTCGGAGACAATGGACAACAAATGCATACAGATCTCTGCACAGCAACAGGCCATTTGGCCCAACAGCACTATGCTTGTATTTATGCTCTACACAAGCATTATTCTAAGGTACATCTCATCCTAGATCAAGCTTACCCAGAAATGGATCTATGCCACTTCCTTCAAGCATTACCTCTGACATTAAATGCCACATTCTCACTACTCCATGGATATATTTCCACCGGATTTATTTTTCTTACATTTATGTCTCCTAGTTTTTGGCTGACATATTTCCTTTCATCTACTCTATCAAAGCCTGCCAGTGCTTAAAAAAATATAACTCCACTTTTATAAAGATGATTATAAATTCTCAACTTTGTTATCAACTTTACAGATCATTTTATCATGTACTTTCCAGTGCCTATGCATAACACTCAAGTACAGTCTAACTAATCTGTTAAAAAAATTTAACATGGTGTCTCTGCTTTTCACTTTGAGTTCTAGAAATAACTTAGTGCATGGCTTGAACTTTTCATGCTCCATCTTAAATCAAGATATTCTTGACTTGATCTTTGAGTTCCACATCCTTCTCCTCCTGGTCGCAAGTACAGGAAAGTTAACTTGATAACAAGAAAAGTGGTTGGTGAACACTGACTAAAATGTCCATAAGACCACAAGACATGGGAGCCAAATTAGGCCATTCAGCCCATCAAGTCTACCCTGCCTTTTCGTTATAGGTCATTTATTTTCCCTTTCAATGCCATTCTCTGCCTTCTCCACATAACTTTCTATGCCTTTACTGATCAACCTCATAACTAATAAATCTAATAACTTGGTCTCCACGACAATCTGAATTCATTAATAAATGTGCTAAATATACTGGATTCAAACTTTCAATACTTCCTACTGAACATGAGCATGAGCTTTTATGTTTCCAGTAGAATAACATACAAGTAACAGAATGCTAATCTATCTAAAATGTAATAAGCATTGCAGAACATAGTACTATGGTGATACTCATGACGCAGTGCTGTCCTTTTATCATACTCTAAGATCAACCTATCCCATCCCGCCGACATAGCCCCCATTTTTCCATCGTCCATGTGTCTAAGAGTCTCTTAGATTACCATACTAATAAGCATTATACTAATTATTCTGACAAGAGTGGAGTGTAAGAGAGATTAAGTGCAAAAGACCAAAAAAAAGCTACAACAGAGTAGTAGACAAACCTAAGTCTTCCATATACATTTGCACGAGAAAGGACGCAAGGAATAACAAGTTAAATAGGCCGGAATAATGGCAGAGGAGAGGTATCCTCAATGGAGATGACAGTCCTTGAGCCAAAAAGAATGTTGGTGAATTAAGGAGAAGTGGAGTTTCAGGAACCCATCCTTGTGGGCAGGGCAAGAGTCCAGGATACAGGCAGGTAGTTAGCTTACAAATAAGAGAAAATCTGCAGATGCCGAAAATCCGAGCAACTCACACAAAATGCTGGAGGAACTCAGCAGACCAGGTAGCATCAAAGTAAAAAAAATACAGTCAACATTCCCCGTGACTGCTTGGCTTTCCTCCAGGTGCTCTAGTTTCTTCTCATATTCCAGAGATATATAGGTTAAGGTTAGGATTAGTAAATCATGCTATGTTGGTGACACTGCTGATGTCTCAACACATTTTCAGACTAAGTTGGTCATTGTATATTTTGTTGAAAATAAAGCTATTCTTTAAAATCTTTCTTGAACTCACTTTATAGTATAATGTAATTTTTTTATGTTCTTCATTCTTTCTCCAAAAATCAATACAGCACATTTTTCTGTATTAATTTCATCTATCATGAAGCCTTACACTTGGTCCTAAAAACCTCACTGCAAAAAGCCTTCCAGTCATAAAGATCACTTGTCAACCACTGCCTTTGTATCCTGCAACTGAGCCAATTTTGGCTATAACCTACCAGATTTGTAATTTGCTAAACTTTATGTCGAGTATCTAACACACTACCATCCTTGCCCCTTGCTTGTTCTGAGAACATTCAATTATCAGTTAGATAGGACCATCCTAACTCAAACCCATGATGAATATTCTTGTTTAACCATTGCCTTCCTTAAGGACTATCCATCGCAATATTTTCTTCTGTTAGGTTGATCGGACTATCCCTTTCTCCATTTTAAATAGCCTTCTGGTAGTCCTGTTTTCGGATCCTCTCTAACTACTATGCTCTGTTGAGATTCAGATTCATTTAGCACAATGAAATGCCTCACACAGTGGAAAGAGGAAACTCCTCTTTTTTCTCAGCAGAAGCAATACACTTCAACCAGGTCTGACAATGTACCTACGATAAAACACACCAAAAGACCACATCAGTAACAAAAGATGTGATGGGGTACATTCTTTGGGATAGTTTTCCCATCCTTGCTGTTGGAACCCTTTTTGCTGTATGCCACCTGTAAGACTTAGGACCAGCACAGTAGCATAGTGGTTAGTGTAATGCTATTACTGTGCCAGCGACCAGGGTTCAATTCCCGTCATTATCTGAAAGGAGTTTAAACATTCTCCCCGTGAGTGCATGGTTTTCTTCCAGATGCTGAGGATGCCTCCCACACACATCCTACAGATAGGATTTAGTGAGTTACAGGCATGCTATACTGGCTCTGGAGATGTGAAGACATTTACGGTCTGTCCCCAGCACATCCTCAGACTGTGTTAGCTGAAATGACGCATTTCACTGTATGTCTCAATGTATGTGTGACAAATAAAGCTAATTTTTAATCTTTCACCCAACATTCTTCCTGGAGAAATTAATTGTGAACCTGCTAATGGTCTCCAATAGTTTTCCCACCATTGATATTGGATCTGTAATCATTCATTTTCCCCTTTTTGTGCTACTAGGAATATTTAGCTGCAGCACAAGTTAGAATTACTGTTTTCTTACCCACAGTGTACCAGCTTGCATCAGTCAGCTTATTGATGACTGCTTCTTGGCAAGTTCCATCAGGGTTCTTGACTTCGACAACTGCTCCTACCTGCAATGCAAGTCACAATTAGACAGTAATGCGTCAAGCAGAAGCATCATCCATCAGCTGCAATTATTCAAAAGCATATTCAAGAGTTACTCAGAGAGCTGCAGGGTAGAAATTGAGAACTGGATAAATGCTTCTGAAAACTACAGTTAAGGATCAGGTACAGGAGCCTGAAGACTCCTTCAAGGTTTTAGGAACAGCTTCTTCCTCTCTGCCATAAGATTTCTGATCAGACCATGAAGCCATGAACATTTTTTTATATATGTGTGTGTGTGTGTGTGTGTGTGTGTGTGTGTGTGTGTGTGTGTATAAATGTGTATATGTGTGTATATATGTATACATATGTGTATACATATATATACACACACACATATATATCACACATATATTATATACACACACACACACACACATATTATATATATATATATATACACACACACACACACACACACACACAAATATCTCAACATATATCAGTGATAACAGATCTGATTCTGATAAATAGATCAAACGTAGCCAGCTGATGCAGGGATGCAGGGCAGCCTGGAACACGTTTCTCTTACAGCTGTACCTCACTAAACAAAACACCAGACAGCATTACATTGAGCAACTTAGATTAATATTACACCTTCAACATATTCTTCCAGAGTAACAAAGATGGTTGGAGTTTTGTGCACTGACTCGACTTCAAAATGGAGTGGAATGGGAGACAGGGTTCCTGAATGGGCAGTGATGACATCACAAAGAAGTTAGATGACTTTACATATAATACTGGGTCTATATGATTAATTGGACTGAGAGTTTTCTACAGTTTGCTTTTCACTGGGATGGAATGGAAATGTCTTCAGGATGAGTGACAAGCTTGGTTGACGAACTACTTTTTATTTCCTACTTATCAACCATATAAAGTAAAAACCAGTTTTACAGATGTCAGCATAAGCGAATGAGTTAAGAGAAAGGACAAGTTTTTGTCTGAGTTCACTGGGTTCACTAATACACTTAACAAATTTGATTTACCCAGGAAAACAGAGTTTACTTCAAGAACAAATATCACTAATTTTTCCCAATAAAAACAAAAACTGAACATAATTAGAATAAAATGATTGGCTCAATATATTTAATTATTTTGTCATTGAAGAGACTCAGACACATGGATGAAAGAGAAATGGAAGCCTATGAGCGAGGGAATCATTAGATTGATCTTGGAGTAGGTTAAAACATCATGGGCCAAAGTCCTGTACTGTAATATCACAGGACCTTAAAACATAGGAGCATCTGGGCCTTCAATTTTGCTCTGCCATTCAAACATGGCTGATTTATTATCCTTCTTAACTCCATTTTCCTGCCTCCTCCCCGTAAACTTTGATGCTCTTATGAATCAGGAACCTATCAACTTCCACTTTAAATATACTTACTGACGTGGTCTTCATAAGCATCTGCAGCATTGAATTCCACCGATTCATGATATTCTGGCTATTGAAGTTCCTCCTCAAAAGGGACATCCTTCTATTCAGAAGTTTCCCACTTTATTTCTGCTCTTAAACACTGACATTCCTTTCTGCCTCCTGCCTGCACTGTTCTACAGTACATTCTATGTTCTAAAATCGGTCTGAATCACTGATATCAGTGTAATCATGAAGCTCAGTTTATTTGTTAACTATTAAAACTTAACTTCTTTTGCTGGGAATATCACTGTCACTAATTGTAGCCAGATTCCCCAAAGAAATTCAAGTTATCAGAAAACTTTGGTCAACATCAGGAAATATGGTATTTGCACAGATAACCAAAAGTTTGTTTAAAGAGTCATTAATATAAGGGAGAACTGAAAAGCTTAAGACGTTAGGAATTTGAGCGCTGAGAATTCAAACAGATAAAATATGGCTGTCAAATAAAGGTGCAAAAGAAAGCAGGGATGTATTAAGAGCTTACAAGGATGTAGAATTCAAGAAGTTACAGAGATAGAGAGGGAAAGGCCATGAATATATCTGAAAAGACTGAGAATCTTACATTTTAAATTGGACAGTAAATGGGTGCAAAAACCATGATGCAACATGGTCCACAGGTTTATGGAAAGGCTTCAGTTTAGAGGGAATAGAAAAATAGGATCACTCAGAGGCATCGAGGGAGGAATTCATCAATAAATATCACCCCACCAGTCTCTGCTCTTAGCTCACCAGCATCAAGTTTAGAATTGCTATTCACTGGGTTGGTGGTGGTGGGGGGAGATGGATAAGAGATATGGCTGTGGAGGAGATGGGGCTGCCTGACAAACAACTTAAAAGCATCAATGCCAAGAACTTTTCTTTTTATTACAAATGAGACACAAGAAATTAAAGTATGCCTGCAAAGAGAATGTTTCCATAATTTTGTTTGCAGAGGTTATACAGAATATTGAGAATTTCAAGATAACAACATACTTGTTACTTCAGATCTGATGCAGCACAAAACACAATAAGATAACGAAAACAACAATTTAAAAAATCACAATTAATATAAATACATAAGATAGCTTGTATACAGATTAATTGTATGTCCATAAAATGATGCCAGACACAAGAGTGTCTATACATAAGGTGACTGACAGGAGATGGTGGGTAGGGTGTGTTGATAGGTGGAGTTGTTGAATAGCCTTACTGTTTGTGGAAAGTAACTGTTTTTAGTCTCGGTATGGATGCTACTTAGCCTTGTCCAAGATGGGATTGGGACAAACAGTCCTTAAGGAAGATGGGAGGGATCCTTCATGATGCTCTGAAGAAGGGTCTCAGTCCAAAAAGTCAAATGTTTATTCATTTCCACAGTCCTGCCTGACCTGCTGAGTTCCTCCAGCATTCTGTGTGTTGCTTTGGATTTCAACCATCTTAAAGTTCAAAGTAAATTTTAACAATAAACTACATGTTGCATATGTCACCATGTACAACCTTGAGATTCATTTTCTTGTTGGCATACTGAACAAATCTAAAGAATAGTAACTATAACAGAATCAGTGAAAGACCACCCAACTAGGGCATTCAACCAGAGTGCAGAAGACAACAAGCTGTGCAAATACAAAAAGAAGAAACAATTATATAAATAATTAGTCAATAAATATCAGAACATTTCAATGATGGGGCAAGTAGTGTTGAGTGAAGTTATCCCCTTTGGTTAAAGAGCCTGATGGTTAAGGGGTAGTAACTGTACCTGAACCAGGTGTTGCAAGTCCTGAGGCTCCTGTATCTTCTTCACAACAGCAGAAGTGAGAAGAGAGTATGTCCTGGCTGGTGAGGGTCCCTGATGATGATGCTGCTTTTCTGCAACAGCATTCCATGCAGATGTGCTCAATGGTTGGAAGGCCTTTACCTGTGATTACAGCTCAACAGCTAACACCATCACCCCTCAAAGTTAATTAGTAAACTCCAAGACCTGGGCCTCAAAACCCCCCTTGTGCAATTGGATCCTGGATTTCCTCCCTTGTAGACCCCAGTCAGTTTGAATTAGCCAGAATCTCCATCAGCCGAGGATCACCACAGGGATGTGTACTTAACCCCCTGTTCTACTCGCTTTACACCTGTGACTGTGTGGGTTAGTACAGCTCCAACACCATGTACAAGTTTACTGATGACACCACTGTTGTGGGCTGTATCAAAGGTGAATCAGCATATAGGAGGGGATTGCAAATTTGACTGAATGGTGTAATAACAACAACCTCTCACTCAACGTCAATAAGACCAAAGAACTGATTGTAGACTTCAGGAGAGGGAAACCAATGGTCCACGAGCCAGTGATCATCACAGAATCAGAGGTGGAGAGGGTCAATAACTTTAAATTCCTGTGTGTGTCACTACCTCAGAGGACCTGTCCATATAAATATAATTGCAAAAAAGCACAATAGCATCTCTACCTCCTCAGGAGACCGTAGAGATTCAGCATGCACCAAAAACCTTGGTAAACTCCTATAGATGAGTGGTGGAAAGTGTGCTGATTGGCTGCTTTTAGGCCTGGGAGAGGAACATCAATGCTTTTGAGCAGAAAATCCTACAAAAGGAATTTGGCCCAGTATGTCATGGTAAAACCCTCCCGACCTTTGGGTATATTTACATGAAATATTGCCATAGAAAGCAGCATCCATCATCAAAGATCCTTACCACCCAGGGCATGCTCTTTTCTCACTGTGGCCATCAAGTAGAAGGTACAAGTGCCTCAGGACTCACACCGCCAGGTTAAAGAACAGTACTACCCAAAACTATCAGGCTCTTGAACAGAAAGAGATAACTATGCTCATTTAAGGACTCTGTTATATTGTTATTTCATGTTTGTCTTTTATTACTATTTATTTATATCTGCATTTGCAGAGTTTGTTTATAGTTCCTTAAGTTTGCAATTACTCTTCTATAGGTTTGCTACGTATGACCCTAGAAAAAGAATCCCAAGGTTGTACATGGTGACACATACAGGAAAGTACACCGATAATAAAATTTTACTTTGAACTTTGATGCACTGGGCCATATTGACTACTTTTTGTGGAGTTTTACATACAAGGACATTGGTGTTTCCATACCAGGCTGTTACACAACCAGTCAATATACTCTCCACTGCACATCTATGGAAGTTTGTAAAGAAGCTCAGAGACCTCGGCCTTCATGCTGCCTTGTGTAGCTGGATCCTACACTTCTTGTCAGATCACTGGCAACTGGTGAGAGTGGGCTCCCTCACCTCTGCCCCTCAGGCACCTCTTTCACTCTCTGTATATATACCCTTGACTGTGTTGTCACCCACAGCTCCAACCTGCTAATTAAGTTTGCTGATGAATCTACATTGATTGGCCTAATGAGGCAGCCTACTGAGAAGAAGTCATCACCCTGACACAGTGGTGTCAAGAAAATAACTGCTCCCTCAACGTTGCAAAAACAAAGGAGCTGGTTGTGGATTACAGGAGGAACGTAGACAGGCTAACCTCTATTGACATCAATGGATCTGGGGTTGGGAGAGTGAACAGCGCTAAGTCCCTCATTACTGATGATCTCACGTGGTCTGTACATACCAGCTCTGTGGTGAAAAAAGCAGAACAGCACCTCTTTCACCTGAGACGGTTGAAGAAGTTTGGTATGGGCACCCAAATTCTAAGAACTTTCTACAGGGGCACAATTGAGAGCTTCCTGACTGGCTGCATCACTGCCTGGTATGGGAACCGTACTTCCCTCAATCACAGGGCTCTGCAGAGAGTGGTGTGGACAGCCCAGTGCATCTGTAGATGTGGATTTCTCACTATTCAGGACATTTACAAAGACAGGTGTGTAAAAAGGGCCTGAAGGATCATCGGGCTCCTGAGTCACCCCAACCACAAACTGTTCAAGCTGTTATCATCAGGGAAATGGTACTGCAGCATAAAAGCCAGGACCAACAGACTCCGGGACAGCTTCTTCCACCAGGCCATCAGACTGATTAATTCATGCTGATACAATTGTCTTTCTATGTTACATTGACTGTCCTCTTGTACATACTGTTTATTATAAATTGATATAAATTGCACATTTAGACAGAGACATAATGTAAAGATTTTTACTCCTCAGGTATGTAAAGGATGCAAGTAATAAAATCAACTCAATTCAAGTTTCAGATGTCAGCCGAATCTTCGCAAACTTTTAAAGTAGAGACACTGCCATGCTTTGTTTGTAATTGCACTTACGTGCAGGTTCTCTGAAATAATAACACCTAGGAATTTCAAGTTGCTAGTCCTCCAATGGGGATTGGCTCGTGGACCTCTGGTTTCCTTCTCCTGAAGTCTATATAATCAGTTTCTTAGTCTTGCTGACATTGAGTAAAAGGTTGTTGTTATAACACCATTCAGCCAGATTGGATGCAAGCACCTTTGGGCGATAGTCATTGAAGCAGGTCACCATGTTCTTCTGAAGCAGAAGCAAGAGGTTAAAGATGTCAGTTTAACCAGTTGATCAACGTAGCCAGGTATCCTGTCCAGGTCAGATGCTTTTTGTGGGTTCACCCTCCTGAAGGCACCTTGCACATTGGATTCAGAGCCAGAAAACTTAGGATCATAGAGAATGTAGACTTCATGGTGGTTCCACCATGTTTTGATGGTCAAAGAGAGCACAGAAAGCATTGAACACATCAGGAAGCCTGATCCTGCTGTCTCCCATGTCACTTGATTTAATTTTATAAGAGGTGATAATATTCAAGACCTGCCACAACCATTGAGCATCCTTTGTTGATTCAAGTTTTGTCTGGAATTTCCACTTTGTCTGAGAGATAGTTTTCCGGAGATCATGCTTGGACCTCTTGTAACTTTGTTAGTCACCAGACTTGAATGCCTCTGAGGTGCCTCTCAGCAGATTTCAGATCTCATGGTTCATCCAGGGCTCCTGATTGGGAAGAATTTGAATGATTTTGTGGGGACACACTCAGTTACAGCTGTTTTAATAAAGTCCATTACTACCATGGTGTATTCATTCAGATCCCCAGATGAGTGCTTGTACACAGTCTAGTCCACTGATTCGAAGCAATCCTGTAGTCACTCCTCTGCGTCCCGCAACTGCTTCTTTGTTGTTTTAATCTCTGAAGCTTTGCACTTTAGCGTCTGCCTGTAGGCAGGTAGGAGAAGGGCAGCCAAGTTATCTGATTTACCGAAATGTGGTCTGGGCAAGGAACAGTAGGCATTCCTTAAGAGTGGTCTAGTGTGTGGGGTCCTCTGGTGCTACAAGTTATGCTGAAGGTAACAGGACAGGGTTTTCTTCAAACAAGCCTGGTTGATGTTCTCGACTAGGATTTGAAATGAGTCAGGATGGACTGTTTCTTGCTTCTTGTTTATCATGAGGTATCAAGCAAGCGCTTGATTATAGTCGGCTGCTGGTAGTATGTAAAATGTGGTCAGGATTATGGAAGAGAACTCCCTAGGTAAATAGAACAGACAGCATTTGACCATTAGGTGTTCAAGGTCAGGGGAACACGAGTTTAACAAAATTGCCACATCAGAGCATCAATGAGAGTTTATCATAAAACACATGCCTCCTCTTTTTGACTTTCCCATAACAGCAGTTTGGTCCTTTCTGTAAATCAAGAAGCCTTCAGGTTTGATCCCGGTGTCTGGCGTGCCCGGAGAAAGCCACATTTCAATCAATGGAACAGACCTTCATTTCTCTTCGATTGAGCTGTCTTGCCCTCGGGGTCCTCAAGTTTGTTCTCCAGTGAATGCACATTTGCCAATAAGATGCTGGGTAGAGGAAGTCTCATCCTTCTGCGTTTCAGCCTGGCTTGGAGTCCCCTCCCCAGCCCCCAACTCACTTTTGGCCATGGCGATGAACCTTCCACCTTTTAAAGGTTCCGTGCCTCCATGGTCCACCGAATCCTTCAGTTGATCATGAGATCTGAAAATCATCCAGTTGATTTAAAAATCCATTGCTTTAAGAGAAGTTACAGATTGGAGTGGACTGCGAGTATTTTAAAAGGAACAATTTGCTGTAGCTCACGTAACATTGCCAATGATCACTGGCGCCATCTTGAACACCAATCTGCAAAATTTCTTGTATTTATGATGTTATTGGCCCTTTCCTGGCACCTTTCTGTATATATGTCCTTAATGGTGGATAGGCTGTTGCTGGTGATGCGGTTTCAACTTCCCAACTTACAGCCTCCTGTCTGCCACTGTACAGTTTCCATACCATGCAGTGATGCATGGTATCTGTAGAATGACATGAATATGGATGTGCATAATGTCTAATCAATGTATTGCTATCCAATCTTTGTTGATTAACCCGGCAGAGTTACAAGATACTAACTAGCAGCTAACCAATCAGTCAATATCGGCTAGGGTTTAACCCCAAGAGCCACTCTTCCTAAAGTTTGGACAGTCAGCAGCATTCCTTGATGTGCTGGCAGACCAACAAGTTTCTAGCAGACGCCTTTTGGTCTGCCCAAAAGCCGTGGGTCTGCTAGCACATCAAGATGTCTGTAGACTTTTTGTCCCTCTTCCCTCCGGGAGAAGGTTCAGGAGCTTGAAGATTCGTAAGGCCAGATTTGGGAACAGCTTCTTTCCAACTGTGATAAGAATGCTGAAAAGAACCTGACCCGGATCTGGGCCGTACCTTCCAAATATCTAATAATTTCTAATTATGATATATAATTTGAATTTTTATTATATTTACTTCGATTTGTACTCCAGGGAGCACAAAGCACAGAATCAAATATCGCTGTGATGATTGTACACTCTAGTATCAATTGTTTGGTGACAATAAAGTAAAGCAAATTAAAGTAAAGAAGGCTGCCGACTGGCACATTCTAAACTGCCTGAGTATGTGCTAAGTGATGTATTGAAGATTGGTGCAGCCACCATAAGGGCTCAGTGGGGAAGAACTGCACTATAGGGTTTTTTCCACTACTGGACAGGGAAGGACCGAGTTGGATAAGGAAGCCCCTCAATTATTGTAAAGGAGTACCATCCTGGGGATGGTAAAAATGACAAAAAAAATCTTTGCTTCTATGTAATGGCCCCTGTTGGGATATGTCATATCAACGAGCATCAGAAGATCATTATAAGGATGTTAGGAATGTGGTAAAAGAAACAGAAAGGAACCACACATATTGTCAGTGATCCTCTAATACAAAGCATTAGGAACTGATTTTCAAATTCAAATCAGCACAATGCTGAATACTAGATTAATGTTACACATTTCAGTGCAGTAAATCTGGGTGACAGAAATGGGTTACTCGGTTTGTTGGAAGGATGAACAAAAGCTTGAGGAATAATAATTAATGCATGAGTGACAGTAGTCATAGTACACAAACTGAAATCAGAACCTCCACAAATACCCTTCCCTCTGTTACATGCCCAGTTCAACCTGCAACATCAGGAACTACAGACTTTAATCTTGTTTATTTACTTACTGAGATACAGAAGAGAATAGCCCCTTCCGGCTCTTCAAGTTGCACTGCCCAGCAACCCACCATTCAACTCTAGCCTAATCACAGGGCAATTTACAATGACGAATTGACCTCCCAACCAATACGTCTTTGGACTGTGGGAAGGAACTGCAACACCCAAAGGAAAACTATGTGGTCACTGGGAGAACATACTAACTCCTTATAGACAATGGTGGAAATTGAACCTGAGTCACTGATATTGTAAAGCGTTGTGCCAATCACTACCCTACTGCGCATCCTGTTTGATTTATATCATAAATAATGTCACATTTATCTTTCTTTCTTTAATGCTGTGTTTTTTATTTAATATTCTCTTACACTATGTGGGTATCACAGGCAAGATTATGATTAAAGGAACTGTATTCCACTGCAAGTCACTTAGATATTTAATGCTTAAATCATTTCAAAACAAATTTGTTTGAACTGTTGAACTATTTTGTATTGACATATCATAGAACAAGCCATGGTCATTGAGGGGAGATTTGATAGAGGTATACAAAATTATTAGGGGTATAGACAGGATAAATGCAAGCAGACTTTTTCCACTAAGGTTGGGTGACAGTACAACTAGAGGTCATGAGTTAAGGGTGAAAGGTGAAATATTTAAGGCAGAAGTTGATAGATTCTTAATTGGACAGGGCATGAAGGGATCTAGGGAGAAGGCAGGAGATTGGGGCTGAGAGGAAAATTGGATCTTGCCATGATGAAGCGGCAGAGTAGATTCAATGGGCCAAAAAGCCTAATTCTGCTCCTATACCTTATAGTCTTATGGACTTGCAATCCACTCAGTGGCCACTTTATTAGGTACACTTACTCATTAATGCAAATATCTAATCAGCCAATGATGTGGCAGCAACTCAATGCATAAAAGCATGCAGACATGGTCAAGAGTTTCAGTTTTTGTTCACAACAAACATCAGAATGGGGAAGAAATGTGATCCAAGTGATTTTGACTATGGAATGATTGTTGGTGCCAGGCAAGGAGGTTTGAGTATTTTGGAAACTGCTGTCTCCTGGGATTTTCATACACAACAGTCTCTGGAGTTTACAGAGAATGGTATAAAAAACAAATGACATCCAGTGAGTGGCAGTTCTGTGGGCGAAATCGCCTTGTTAATGAGAGAGGTCAGAGGAGAATGGCCAGACTGGTTCAAGCTGAGAGGAAAGTGGCAGCAAGTCAAATAATGACATATTACAACAGTGACATGCAGAAGAGCTTCTCTGAATGCACAACAGTGGCAGAAAATAATGATTATATACTTAGTGGCTCCTTTATTGGGTACAGGAGGTAACTAATAAAGCAGCCACTGAATGCAATCAACATATTTAAATAGTATCTCTAACATAGAGCAACACCCAATCACTTAACGATGGGTGAATGGGATTTCTTCCAGACCTGACTGTGGTGGCTGAGTTAGGATATATTGGATTTCTGATTGGAGAAATTTGGAGAAGGCCTTGGGAGAATTTGCACAAACCAGTGAAGATGTTCTTTTCAGGATTTAGGGGGAAATAGAGGATTCCACACCACCTCTTCCTCTGAAAATCCTTTGAAAGAATATTAGCTGTCAAATATCTCTCTATTACGAAACTGCTCAATAACTCTAATTAGCTTTGCTTTACATAAAACAACATTTAATTAAAATCACAAGTGGAATCCTCGAAGATCAACTCTGGTAACTCTCATTGAGGTCCTTGACACAACAGCTCAACCATTCTTGTGTCTTCTCTGAATACCTAGCCCAGTGGTGTACACCTACCCACCAAATGTCAAAAATCTTCTTATCCACCAATATATATTCCATTACCTTCGAAGACTTCTCAAGATCCACTGCAGTCTTTCCATTTGAATTTTTACTAACACATTGCCCCTGAATATTTCCAAAGGCTCTAATGAGCTGGAGAACTTGGTAAAAGTCTAGTGATAGGTCCATCAGGCTAGTAATTGGGTGGTCTATCAGTAACTCCAGTCCAACATCTCCACTGCCAACACCTCATCCCATCCTCTACTTCAGTCACCATGACAAACTGGACGAGACCACTTAACCCTATTTGTCCTCAAAATGTACCCATGCCATATCTTGACTTGAATAACCAGCTCCCAGATTACTCAATGTGTCTCACCCTCTGCTGCTCCAAGCCATTATGGAAGAAACCTATTCACCTCTCATTGGGACAACCTAGGTAGACAATGAGGTTGGCACGGAATCATTGGGTTGTAGGTCCTATACCTGTGTTGTATTGCTCTATGACTCATATGAAACCTATGCTAACTTCCAGCTTACCTAACACCTTAAATGTCTATTTGATCATTAATAATAATCCCCGTCCTCATTAAAAGACCAAATTTCAAAGTAAATTTATTATCAGAGTATGTGTAGGTCACCATATAGTATCTTGAGATTCATTTCCTTGCAGGCATTTATAGGAAAATAAATAAATACAACTTGTGAAAAACTATACACAACAAAGACTGAAAACCAATGTACCAAAGGCAAATTGTGCAAATAATAAAAAAGTAAATAAGTAACACTGAGTTGTAGGGTCCTTTATGGTGAGCCCATAAGTTGTGCAATCAGTTCAGCTTTGAGCTGAATGAAGTTGTTCATGCTGGTTACAGAGCTGCTTCTCTGTAAATAAAATAAAATTAAATTGAAAAGATGTATTACCGAGTTTGAATTCATACCTTGAGTGGTCCTTTGATATGATCATCCTGTATTTCCACAGTTGATGAATCATGCTTGAAAGTTACCTTTAGGAATAAAATAACAACAGTAAGCACAAATGTGAAATCTGACAAATACATCGACTGTTAACATATGCCTGATTTGGTAATGAAGCAAATTCAAACAGCTGCTTTATCATGTTCTAAATCACTTACAAATAAATTAAAGCTATTATTATATATATCATAGTTTGGAATTATACGAACTTGATTGCATGTTGCAGGCTTCTTAAAGAATTTCAAAACACATTTCCCAGTATTTTTTAAGAAACTATTTAAATCAATTTTTAAGTAAGTTTAGTTACGTAGATCAGTCATTTTGATCTAATCACGTTGCATGGCTGTTTTAAGTTGAAGGGCAACAGTTGCATTCGAGTTTGTCTGCTTTACTACACCATGTCTGCAAAAACTATTTCTTCAACATTTTGAAATGTAAAATCACTTAACAGCCATCATAACAACTCCAGCAAACAGATCAGAGGTTCAAAGTCGCTCAACATCATCCTCTCAAGACCAAAATAGCAAATTTGCAAGGATACCCATATCCACATTTTGAACATTAATAAAGTGAGGGAAAGGGAGTCTTGCTAGAGAACTCCAGTATCAAGATGTCACATTAGGAGCTTCAGTGTTTAACATACACTATCTGCAATATTTCACATCCTTAATGGGTGGAAGTTTTTTTGTGTGCACTTTTTATCCACACTCCCAGTGGGTGTGGCTTTGCACTGAAATGGAAATTCATTTATATTTGTACTGTGAAGATCAGTAAACACAAGACAAACATGTCACAACTAACTCATTTTAAATTCCTGTGTTAGTGTATTTGTGTACTTCACATTACAAAAAAACAAAGGAAGTTTGAAACTTCTGCATTGTTTTGCTCAATTTTAAAATCATATTAAAAATTCAAAGCTTGGAAAGAAAGAGACAGGGACCAACTTGGACATGAATGTTTATTTTACTTATTTATTTAGAAATACAGCGCAGAACAGGCCCTTCTGGCCCAATGTGTCGCACCACCCATCAACCCACCTATTTAACACTAGCCTAATCACAGGACAATTTACAATGACCGATTATCCAACTAACCGGTACATCTTTAGACTGTGGGAGGAAACTGGAGCATCTCGTCAAGGCAAGTCACTTTTTATTGTCATTTTGACCATAACTGCTGGTACAATATACAGTAAGAACAAGACGTTTTTCAGGACCATGGTGCTACATGAACAATACAAAGCCTACACAGAACTACGTAAAAACAACACAGAGAGAAAAAAAAAACTACACTAGACTATAGACCTACCCAGGACTGCATAAAGTGCACAAAACAGTGCAGGCATTACAAAAATTGATAAACAAGACAATAGGCACAGTAGAGGGAAGTAAGCTGGTGTCAGTCCAGACTCTGGGTATTGAGGAGACTGATAGCTTGGGGGAAGAAACTGTTACATAGTCTGGTCGTGAGAGCCAGAATGCTTCGGTGCATTTTCCCAGATGGCAGGAGGGAGACGAGTTTGTATGAGGGGTGCGTGGGGTCCTTCATAATTCTGTTTGCTTTGTGGATGGAGCGTGTAGTGTAAATGTCTGTGATGGCGGGAAGAGAGACCCCGAGGATCTTCTCAGCTGTCCTCACTATCCGCTGCAGGGTATTGTGATCCGAGATAGTGCCATTTCTGAACCAGGCATAGATGCAGCTGCTCAGGATGCTCTCAAAACAACCCTTGTAGAATGTGATGAGGATGGGGGGTGGGAGATGGACTTTCCTCAGACTTCACAGAAAGTAGAGACGCTGCTGGGTTTTCTTTGCTATGGAGCTGGTGTTGAGGGAACAGGTGAGATTCTCTGCCAGGTGAACACCAAGAAATTTGATGCTCTTTACGATCTCTACCGAGGAGCACCTGGAGGAAATCCACACGGTCATGGGAAGAATGTACAAACTCCTTCCACACAACACCAGAATTGAATTCCGAACTCCGGAACGCTTCAAGCTATAATAGCATTGGCTTAACCACTATGTTACTGTGGCACCAAGGACTTTTACCTCTTAGCTACCCATGAGCACATCTGTTGCTTGCAAGTACAGCTCACTCCTGAACTATCCTGGGTGACAAACACAGTGTGCTGGATGAAAATGCATTTGATTAGTGCTCAGTAAATATAGTTCAAACTAATCTGGTATGGCTCAAATCATATATCTTTTGAAAGTGGAGCTCCCAAACTAGTAACAGCATTAAAGGAACTTCGTACACCATGTAATGAGAAAGAACCTGATTCTTCTATACCTCTGGCCTCTTGCTCCTATACCTGCTTTACTTCTCCATTCCTTTCTTTCCTGTATCTCTTATAGAGTGCAGTAACACTGTGGTTAAATTATAATGAGCAGTCAGAATTCAGGATCACTGAGCCCAAAGCACACATTGACAATCAGTCATGAGAATTGAAGAATTTAAGTAATCCTAGAACACAGAACAGTACAGCCCTTCGGCCCACAATGTTAAGCTGAATTTCTAACCTACTCAAAGATAAATCTAACCTTTCCTTCCCATATAACCCTCTATTATGAAAGAAGCTGCAGAAGGTTGTAAATCCAGTCAGCTCCATCTTGGGCATTCGCCTATAGAGTACCCAGGACATCTATAGGGAGCGGTGTCTCAGAAAGGCAGCATCCGTTATTAAGGATCTCCAGCACCCAGGGCATGCCCTTTTCTCACTGTTACCATCAGGTAGGAGGTACAGAAGCCTGAAGGCACACACTCAGCGATTCAGGAACAGCTTCTTTCCCACTACCATCTGATTCCTGAATGGACTTTGAATCTTTGGACACTACCTCACTTTTTTAACATGCAGTATTTCTGTTTTTGCACATTTTTTAATAATCTATTCAATAATCTATGTACTTGATTTACTTGTTTATTTATTATGTTTTATTTTATTTATTATTTTTTCTCTCTCTCTGCATTCAACTGCTGCTGCTAAGTTAACAAATTTCATGTCACATGCCAGTGATAATAAACCTGATTCTGATTATTCTAGCATCCATGTGCCTATTTGAGTTTCATAAATGCCTCCAATGTACCTGCCTCTACCACTACCCACCACTAACATTATCAAAGTTCAAAGTAAATTTATTATCAAAGTATCAAAATATGTCACCATATACAATGTTGAGATTCATTTTCCTGCAGAGATTCACAGCAGAAGAAATATGATAGAATCAATGGAAAACTACACACAAATGGAGCCTGACAAACAACCAATATGGAAAAGACAAAAAAATAGTGAATAAGTAACGCTGAGAACATGAGTTGTAGAGTCCTTGAAAGGTTGAGGAATCGCTTTAGTGTTCAGGTGAGTGAAGTTGAACATGAGTTGTACAGGAAACCTATATCTGGTCTGGAAAATATGCGATTCCAAACCTAAAGTTCCTTCCCAGTTCTTGGATAGTTTGGAGGTTACAACAAATGTTAACATTTCCAGCAGCATTCAAATCCTTGAGCAAAACAAACAAAAAAATTAAAACTTTATACTCAATTATTGTTAGTTATCACAACTAGTTGACTAGGTTTATATCACTAGAAATGACTTGTCAGCCACTAGAAGACTGAACATCAGATTTGACTCTTAGTTGCATATCAACAGTTGTCAGATGAAGCTCCGAAGCTCTTTCAAACAGCAATTTTCAAGAGAAAGCAGCCTAGCCTTTAAAGGTTTTGTTTCGTTCTTTGAGGCAAAGACTACCCAGATTCACAATAACAACCAGCATCTGTATATTAACTGTTCTGCACACCACAGCTGCATTCAGTCCAGTCTCCCTTTCAGACTGTGCACCTGTAAAACAAGTGAGCTAAATAACAAAAAAAATTAAAGAGAAGTAAGGCATTAAGCAGTTAGAAACAACTTCTAGCAATTGCCAGGTCTCACACAGTAACTGTGTTTAAAAAGAACAGATCTTTGAAGAGTGAAGAAACTCTTGTGAGCAGAAGCAGGCAGAGATCTGGAGCTGTTCCACAAATGGCAGCTGATCCTCAGTCAGTAATTAGCTTAAATCACAAATTATGGATTTTGTTAATTGAAAGTATTAAGGGAAACAGGGAAATGAAACAGGTAAGACAAAGATATGGCATGACCACTGTGAATGGTGGAATAGATAAGGGGTTAAATGTCTTATTCCAGCTGATAACGTCACAAAGCAGCAATCAACAGAATGAACTCTGGTTTCTTTATCCTCCAACTAACCTGAGCTTTATAGTTAAGCTGCACAGGTGAAATATGCTGACTCATCATACTCTAAAAATGAGGCACTTGGCTTCTTTATCTTCATGCTAAATCCTCCCTTCACTTTCTGCTCCTTTAAGTAGCACAGAATGGCTTGCATAGTGGTGGGATTAGAGATTCTGCAGAGGCGTTTTAAAGGAGTATATTACTTTATTCCACTCACCAATCTGTCTTCAGTCAGCTCCCCAGCTTTCCTCCCAAGTTCCCATCATGAAGGACCCTTATCGCCCAGGACATGCCTCCTTCTCATTACTACCATCAGGGAGGAGATACAGAGGCTTGAAGACACATACTCAATGTTTTAGGAACAGGCTTCTTCCCCTCCGTCATCAGATTTCTGAAAGGTCAATGAACCCATGAACACCACCTCACTACTTTTGCTTTCTTTTTGCACTCCTATTTTTTTTAGATTTTATGTACAACAAATTTGATGACATACAGCCTGTCAGTGATTCTGATTCTACCAGTGCACTGCTGTAAAGTTGAAGTTCCAGTTCAAAGTAAATTTATTATTAAGTACATAGATATTATTTTTGCACATACTGACTTGTGATTTATTTTCTTGTTGGCTTTGCAGGAAAAAAATGAAATAGCTGACAGCTTGGTATGGCAGCTGCTCTGCACATGACCACAAGAAACTGCAGAGAGATGTGGACACATCACAGGAACAAACTTCCCCTCCACGGAATCTGCCAATACTTCTTGCTGCCTCAATAAGGTAGCCAGCGTAATCAAAAACCCCATCCACCCTGGACATTCTCTCTTCTCCTCTCTCCTATCGGGCAGAAGATCCAGAAGCCTGGAAGTACAAACCACCAGACTTAAGGACAGATTCTATCCCACTGTTATCAGGCTATTGAATGAACCCCTTATTTAATAAATATAGACTCCTGACCTCATAATCTACCTCACTTGTTTACCTGCACTGCATTCTTTGTAACTTTCAAACTTTCATTCTGCATTCCCTACTTTTACCTTATTGCGTAATGGTTTGGTGTTGGCGCGTGGCCAAGTTCGAGCCTTGGTTGATGCTGTGTGTGTCCCTGAGCAAGGCACTTAACCACACATTGTTCTGTGATGACACCGGTGCCAAGCTGTATGGGTCCTAGTGCCCTTCCCTTGGACAACATCGGTGGCGTGGAGAGGGGAAACTTGCAGCTTGGGCAACTGCCGATCTTCCATTAAAAAAAAACCTTGCCCAGGCTTGCGCCCTGGAAACTTTCCAAGGCGCAAATCCATGGTCTATCGAGACTAACAGAGGCCTACACACAATGGTTTGATCTGTATGAACGGTATGCAAGACAAGCTTTTCACTGCATTTTAGCACATTTGACAATAAACTGAGAAGCAATAGCAAGTTTACAAAAAATTATACATAAACAGTCTGACAAGCACCATTGTGCAAAAGAAGAATGCCAAATGTACAAAGGATTTGCTAAGTATGCCTGTAGAAAAAAACTCAGGGTTGTAATGGTGACACGTACTCTGATGATTAATTTTACTTTGAACTTTGACATTGAAGACAAACTGCATCAAGCGGAAAGACTAGAGAAAGAGGACAGCTTCCAACTATTCTATGCTACCACGTGATATTCCTGCAATATTATGTATCCTTACAAACTGCAGTGACACACCGTGGTTCCAATTGTGTGACTTGGTAGCTGGAGCTTTACCACTCATTACTGCCAACCACAAGAAGTACAGCAGGGAAGCACAAAGGCACTAGTAAAGGAAACACAGACTTTTCTTGAAAGCACTGTGTTCAGGGTGGTAACAAATCGCCTTGCCTATGATGGCACTTGACCCTGTAATGCAATCTGCTCCATTGTACTTTCTACCACTTTACCATCAAAAGCAGACTGCAAGAAAGGCTGTTTAATTATTTGGGGTCAAAATTAAGCATGAGATGCACACAGGATATA